>NC_089596.1:24219329-24519329 GCF_019320115.1 Miscanthus floridulus
ACAAGAAATAAAAAAACAGGAAAGGAAAAGGAAAACACGCTTTGCATCAGGAACCCTGGATTTTCTCCAAATCTATATTTGCCCTTCCACCAAAACTTTGTCTCTGGTACCTTTACAACTGAAACCCTAGCCTTCTTTCTATTTCTCATCTCATGCCCTTCTTCTTCTTCTTCACAGAACAGAGCAGAGCACGCGCTCGGAGCGGCCGATTTCGGTCGGCACGGACTCAACGGCGGCGGAAAATGGGTGCTAGGGAGTCTCCATGGTGCCGCACCCGAGGAAGGTCGAATCGCGGCCACAGACGACCGAGGTGGGCTGGCCACATGCGCCACTAGCCGCGACAATGGCTGCTTCGCCGGCTCGAGGCAGCAGATGGCAATGTTGTAGGGAGGCGCGACTGTCGACGAGGATGGGTTGTGTGGCATCGGGTGAACATAGTGCACCTATGGCTGGCACCACCCACATTAGGGTTGGGTGTAGTGGCCTGCGTACTGCCCCACGGTAGCCCAAGCAGGGGCCATGGTGGCTCCCGACGATGCGGGCTCCAGCGAGTGTGAGCGAGGCACAGAGGGGAGTGAGGAGGAGGCGGTGTGGGGGGTACGACCCCAGATACCCATGATAGACCACATGGGTTGCACCCTCAGGGGTGGCCCAGCCCACAAGACGAAGCCTTGCGGGGCACGATCCTGGTCGGTGCCTTTTGCAAGACATCTGGAAGATATCCTAAAGATACTATGAGATCTATTAGGATATGTATGATCCCAAGATTCCTGTAATCAGTTATTACTTTTCGGTTATCTCTTAGATCTAACCGACTTGTAACCCTACTCCCCAGACTATATAAGGCGGGCAGGGACCCCCTCCAAACACATGTAATATCATACGATAGCTAATATAAACCAACAGACCACAGGAGTAGGGTATTACATCATATTAACGGCCTGAACCTGTCTAACTCGTGTGTCTCTATTGCATTCTTGTTCTTGATCTCATGCTCCCCTGCCAATCAATCTATCTTCGTGGGATACCCCTCGGAGGACTACTGATGATATTCTATCGACAGTTGGCGTGCTAGGTAGGGGACGGTGTGCTGTTTCCTTGTCGAACAAGATGGCTTTTTCTGTAGGCTTTTCGTCCCTCCCGCAGCCCGGCTAGATCTTCATGGTCGTATCGATCTCATGGACCATCAACGCTGATGGAGTCGGAGAGCTCCTTGAGCCAGTGCAGATCGATTATGCTCCGATCATCCCTGCACTTGCGACTGCAGATCCGATCTTGGAACTACTTCTGAGGCCTCCTTCATCAACAACTCACCGCCCGCTTCCTCGTTACTAGAGGAGGTAGATCAACAACAATGATCTGATCAAATCCATTGATCGGGTCAGTCTAAAGCTCACCGATTGTCTCTCCATTGCTGGATTGGCTCTAGACACTTTGGTTCAGCGTCGACCACTCTTTGATCCAAATCTATCGGAGGCTGCCCAAAAAACTCCAGGAGTTGTGGCTCTACCCTTCAGGCTCACCAACATTGCTGCCACTTGCCAAGACACCCTGAGGGGCAAATTCACCGACCAGGTGGATTGCGCCCATCTACTTGCTGACTAGATCATCGTCTAGCCTCTGCCAGCCATCAACATGCGACACTTAGGCCGGTGCCCTAGAGTGCCCCTCAGACCATCCCAGAGGAAAATCCAAGCTCTGAGTCTCAAGGCTCTATGGAGACCCTCGCTGAAACCTTCTCCGAGCAACTCCTTCTCCTACCCTTCCAGGGTTGTGCGATCTTCAATGTCAGTGTCAATAGCCCTCCTCAGAATGGTGAAACTAAGGAGGAGCGCATTGTTCGGGAGAACCGAAATGTCAACCGCGCGCAGCGCCGAGAAAACGAGGCAGCCATTGCGAGGGCCGAGGCTACTCGGAATAATCGGCTCGATTCACATGGAAGACAACTCCTGCTCCACCGTGACTTCGACGAAGAATTTCTCCATGTTGATGGCCACGATGTCTTCAAGACTCCAAGCGCCAATCTAGCAGTGGCCGCCAATGAGCTCGCTCGCCTCCCGCAAATGCCCGAGCTCACTAAGGTCTCCGCCATGCTTAAAGCGGCACACTGTTAGGTTAATGAGATTCGCGAGGATCAGAGACCTTCATGCTCTACGAGCACAATTCGTGGATCAGCTGCGCCGAGATCTAATTGCCACCCCAGCCAAAGCCATTTTGCCGACCAGTTGCTACCTCTCCAGGGGGAGCCAGGGGCCACCACGCTGAACACCATCACCAACATGACCAGGAGGTTGAACAGGACGCTCGAGTGCACCTCAGCAACCTCCAGGATGCGCAATGGCGTATCGAGCAACATCGCTTTGGTTGCCATGAAGACAAAGTACGTCGCCGCTAGGAGTACGAGTAGGAGTACGGCAACCTAGACTCAGCCCTCGAGCCTATCGCTAATGGCAACGCTGTAGATGACGGTGTCGACAACCTTGAGGGGCCTCCAAAACTTTGGTGGCCCCGTGGTTTTAAGATCACTAGGGTCAAGCCCTATGAAGGAAGGATGAACCCAACACAGTGGCTATAGGCTTACGCCACTGCTATCCGCGCCGCCGGAGGAGACACCAGTGTCATGGCAAATTATCTCCCCATCATGCTCATGCCACCCGCCATGAGCTGGTTTACCAGCCTTGCACTGGACTCCATCGAATCCTAGGAAGAGCTGAAGAAAGTCTTCACCGACAACTATATGGCCACGTGTACTCGACCCGGCTCTAAGCATGATCTCAACCGCATCAACCAGAAGCCGTCCGAGCTCCTCTGCAGCTACATTCGACGTTTCTCCGAGATGAGGAATTCTATTTCCAACATCACAGAAGCTGAGGTCATCACCGCCTTCATCCGAGGACTCCACCATCGCGAGCTTCACTCCAAATTCAACCGCAAGCCACCCACCAGCATCGGCAAGATGATCACTATGACCAACCAGTATGCTGACGCCGAGGAAGCTGAGGTGCGCTTCAACGAGGATGTGGGCACTCATCGCCCATCTCACTGCTACGACGACCGCCTCGACGACCGATGCCACAGCGACCACTGCCTCGATGACCGTAGCTACCATCGTGACAGTGGCTGTGATCAGATAGAAGGACCTAGGCCTAGCCAAAATTGCCGTTGTCGGCCAGACCACATCATCGCCGCCGTTAGTCAACCTCACACCAAGCGCAACTATGATGAATAGTACTAAAAGATCCTCGATGGCCCGTGCCCTCTTCACAAGAACACCAAACACAAGATGAAGAACTACCTCGATTTGGCTAAGGAGTTCCAGGACAAGAAGCTGGACGATGACACCAACAATGGAGCTAGAGGTCGCCGACCACCCAGGGGCAACAACAATGCCTTCTAGGACCATGACAAGGTGGTCGCCACCATCTTCGAGGGCCTCACCTCCACTGAGCAGAAGAGAACAGAAGCTTGCCACACGGCGGGTGCTCTCCGTCACTACAGAAGATGCCACCGCCAACCCCAGCTATCGCCCATGGTTCGAGGTCCCCATCACTTTTAGTAGGGTCGACCAGTGGGCAGATATTCCCTACACATGGCATTTTCCCCTCATCCTCGACACAACCATACAGAAGGTGCTCTTTAGAAAAGTGCTCATCGATGGTGGGAGCACTCTAAATCTCTTCACCGGAGCCCTAAAAGAGTTGGGCCTCGGTTTGTCAGATCTCACACCCTTCGACTCCTTCCTTTTGGGGTGTGGTACTTGGTAGGGCCTTGAAACCACTTGGAGAGATTACCCTACCAGTATAGTTTGGCACGGCAAGCAACTACCACGTCGAACACATCAACTTCTACGTCACCGACTTCGACACCACCTACCACACCATACTTGGTCGGCTAGCTTTGGCCAAATTCATGGTCATGCCACACTACGCCTATCTAGTGCTAAAGATGCCTTCACCTGCTAGAGTCTTGGTCCTGTGGGCCAACCTCTCCATCGCCTATGCCTATGAGACAAAGAGTCTCGCCCTCACTGAAGCTACTGACCTCTCCATCTAGATGGCTAGCGTGGTCACCAAAGCCAAGATGGTGCCTGCCAAAGATATGGAGATCCCAAAGCTGGAGCCTCCTCGTGCCTCTGCCAAGTCAAAGGAAGTCAAGGAGGTTAGCCTCGGCCTCGACGACCCTTCCAAGACCATGAAGATTAGGGCTCACCTTGACCCCAAATAGGAAAGCGCGCTTGTCTCCTTCCTACATGCCAACACCAATGTGTTTGCTTGGAAACCTACAGACATGTCGAGGATACCACGGGAGAAGATTGAGCACTCCTTAAATGTCTCACTGACCGCCAAACCGATCAAGCAGAAACTCCGCTGATTCGCACCAGACAAGAAGGAGGCTATTAGGGTAGAAATAAAATGGCTCTTAGCTACTGGATTCATAAAAGAAGTGTATCATCCAGATTGGTTAGCAAACCTTGTTCTCATTCGAAAAAAGAATAAAGAATGGAGAATGTGTGTTGATTATACTGATCTTAACAAACACTACCCTAAAGACCTCTTCGGCCTGCCTCAGATAGACGAGGTTGTAGACTCCACCGCTGGCTATGAACTACTCTCCTTCCTTGACTATTACTCCAGCTATCACTAGTTTTCCCTAAAGGAAGAAGATCAGATCAAGACATCATTCATCATGCCTTTCGATGCTTACTGCTACACAACTACGTCCTTTGGACTCAAGAACATCGGAGCAACCTATCAAAGGGCCATCTAGATGTGCTTCAACTAATAGATCAGCCACAACATCGAAGCCTACATTGATGATGTGGTCGTCAAGACCAAGGCCACCGACAATCTTATCACCGACCTTGAGGAAACTTTTGCCAACTTGAACAAGTACCAATAGAAGTTGAACCCTTCAAAGTGCATCTTTGGAGTTCCATTCGGTATACTGCTGGGCTACATTATCAGTGCTCGAGGCATCGAACCTAACCCTGACAAGTTCTCCACCATCACCAACATGAAACGACTAACATGTGTCAAGGATATACAGAAACTTATAGGCTGCATGGCTGCCTTAAGCTGCTTCATATCACGCCTTAGTGAAAAAGGGCTACCTTTCTTCAAGCTCCTCAAGGCCTCTGAGCACTTCTCCTGGTTGGAGGAGGCAGACACAACTTTCAAGCAGCTCAAGTTGTTCTAAACAAAGCCTCTAATCATGATGGCGCCATGACCAGATGAAACTCTGCTGATCTACATCGTCGCCACTTCTCGTGTTGTCAGCATAGCTATTATCGTCGAACATGAGGAAGCCGGGCATGCCTACAAGGTGCAACGTCTGGTATACTTCATAAGCGAGGTACTTAATGAGCCCAAAACTCATTATCCTTAGGTACAAAAGCTATTATACACAATTCTGATTACGTCACGTAAGCTCTGACACTACTTCGACTACTACAAGATTGTCGTGGTCACTAAGTTCCCTTTGGGGGACATTCTCCACAACAAGGAGGCCAACGACCACATCATCAAGTGGGCTGTTGAGCTCAACACTTACTCCATTAAATTCAGAAGTAGGCCTACCATCAAGTCATAGGCGCTCGCTGATTTCATCGCTGAGTGGACCAAGATCCAAGAGCCTATCGCTGCCACTTGCCCCAAGCACTGGGTGATGTACTTTGATGGTGCCCTTAACATCAATGGTGCTGGTGTGGGCATTCTATTCATTACATCGACCAAGGATAAGCTCTGATACATTTTCTAGATACACTTTCCGGCCTCCAACAACGCTACCGAATATAAAGCATGTCTCCACGGACTCCATATAGTTGTCGAGCTCAGCGTCAAACGCCTCATGGTGTATGGGGATTATGCACTGGTCATCAACCAGCTCAACAAAGACTGGTCTTGCTCCAATGAGAAGATGGATGCATATTGCACCAAAATCAGGAAGCTTGAAGGATAATTCTACGGCATCGAGTACCACCACGTGGTACGTGACCAAAATTAGCTCGCCGACCACTTATCCAAGTTGGGCTCTTCTCACGCCGTGATCCCATTGGGGGTCTTCATTTAGGATCTCCTGGAACCATCCATCAAAGAAGATAAGGAAGTTCAGGAAGTTCCCCGTGCCGAGCAACTAGTACTTACAGTACCTTCGCCGACCGCCGATTGGAGGGAGCAATTCATCAAGTACCTCACCAGCACCGAGGTACCCACTAACAAGACTAAAACCGAATGCCTAATTTGTTGAAGCAAGCATTATGTGCTGGTGGACAGCAACTTGATGAGGAAAAGTGCTAAGGAAGGGATACTGTAGAAATACATTACCCAAGAGGAGGGAGTAAAGCTACTTCTTGAAATTCACTCTGGTTCCTATGGCAACCACGCAACCTCGAGAACACTAGTCAGGAAGGCTTTTCGAGCTAGTTTCTATTGGCCCATAGCCATCTCTGATGCAGAAGACCTCGTCCGATGTTGTGAAGGATGCCAATTTTTCGCCAAGCAAATACACGTGCCGGCACAAGAGCTACAAACCATCCTAGCTTCCTAGCCCTTCTTATGTTGGGGACTAGATATGATTGGGCCTTTCAAGTCAGTGCCAGGTGGTTTCCGATACATATATGTCACCATCGACAAGTTCTCCAAGTGGATTGAATATAAACCGCTCGTCTCGGCTACAACAAAGAAAGCAGTCGAGCTCTTCGAAGATATCATCCACAGATTTGGTCTCCCAAATAGCATCATCACCGACCTCGGAACTACATTTACTAGCCATCACTTCTAGGACTTCTATGAAGATCGTTTCATCTCCATCAAATATGTCTCTGTTGCCCATCCTAGAGCCAACGGCTAGGTCGAATGGGCGAACGGCATGATCCTTGATGCCCTCAAAAGGCGACTATATCAGAAAGAAGAAAAGCACTCGGGCAGATGGCTTAAGGAGCTACCAGCTATAGTCTGGGGACTGTGTACTCAAGCTAGTCGCAGCACTGGTGTGACTCCATACTTCTTGGTCTATGGCTCAGAAGCCATACTACCAGCAGACATTGCCTTCCGAGCACCTAGGGTGGAAAACTATGATGAAGAGCAGGCCGCAGCTATTCAGACAGAGGACGTCAATAGGGCTGAGAAAGAACACCTAATCACCTATGTCTGCATAGCTAAATATCTGGAAGGCTTGCAGAGGTACTACAACTGAAACATCAAAGGTCATTCATTTGTTGTCGACAATCTCGTTCTCCACAAAAAACAAAAAACTAAAGGGATGCACAAGCTCTCTTCCCCTTGGGAAGGGCCTTACATCGTCAAAGAGGTTACCCGACTAGGGTCTTATCGCCTAAGTAACTTAGAAGGAATCGATGTTCCCAACTTGTGGCACATCGAACACCTTATATGTTTCTATCCTTGAAACACTCTAGATATGTACTCTCCACTTTTATGTTGAATAAAGTTTTGGTCTCCATAACTTGTCTCCATTTTGTCTCTATTGTGGTTTAACATCCACTTGCGGTCGTCGAGCTCTATGCTACTTCATAACGAACTCCAATACGAAATTGTCATAACTGCGCCAACCACATTCCTCTAAATCTCCAATGTTATCGCCGAACCATTTTCTCCAAAATCGCCGAACGATTTCTCCAAAACGCCGACGCATTATTGCCAAAAATTGCTGAATACGTTTCCTCCAACTCGCCAACGTATTTCACCACATGTTCTCTCCAAAAATGCCAAACACTTTACTCCAAATCTACAAAGAGATTTCGCCGATCGGTGAGCAGCATACTTTCTTTGCTGTTCTCTTTGGAGAAGACCCAGTCTCTGATCTCTCCCTACATGTGCCACGGGCTCCGCGCTCTATGTTATGGGTGGTCGGCTATGGTCCCTTTGTCACGCCTGTTCCTCCTACATGTCCATGGGCTCCGCGCTCGACATTATGGACTATGGGCTAGCCAAGGCTAAGAGTTCAGCACAGAACTAATTGCTCAGATGCTGCTTATACTACCTATATCTCTAAGTTATCTCGATAACCGTCGAGCAGCACATGTCCCACCCTATTCTGTTTGGAGAAGACCTAGTCTTTGATCTCTCCCTACATGTGCCACGGGCTCTGTGCTCTACGTTATGGGTGGTTGGCTGCGGTTCCTTGGTCACACCTATCCCTCCTACACATGCACGGGCTCCATGCTCGATGTTATGGACTATAGGCTAGCTAAGGCCATAGGGGTTAGTGGTGAACTAACTGCTCGGACTCCACTTACACTCCCTATAAATACGTCATGTTCAAAACTACGAAGATCTTTTCACCGAAATACAATTTAACCGAATACACATGCACCTTATAACATTTATCATATACATAAGTGTTTTTTGCGCTTTTGCGCGTTCTAACTACACCGTCTAGATGTTACAGATGATAACCTCTGAGCAGGTCACCGCACACCATTTTCGCTGTCCGTCTCACCAAACAAGTTTATATCACCGGCCAGCTTCTTCACTGCGTCCTCCACCTCATCCTCCAGCTGCTGGGTCTCCGCATCACTCAGTCCTTCGGCGAACCTGCCCCCTATCAACTGAAAGTCGATAGTTGGGTAATGGGACCAAACCACCACGAGGACATGAGTAGTGATGGATACAATGGCGTCATGGTTGAAGCTCTTGAAGTTCTCCCATGCTGCCTTGCACCTCTGGATGATGGTGTCCGAATGTTGTCGCCTGCCGTCGGGCTGAGTAGTCGTTTCTAGGTCGATGCAGTCAAGCACTGGCTTAATTGCGGCAACTACAGCATCAAAGTTCTCCCTTTGGGTCTTGGCCTCCTACACCAGCACATCAAACTATGCCTTGGCTTTATGACGGTAGCCTACAAGTTTTGCAATGTTCCATCATACAAGGAAGCTACTTCAACAGTAATTCCAACTAGGGGGTATTCACCTTTTAGCTCCTCGGACAGTTTGTCTACTTGCTCTGACTCCTTCACCTTCTCCTGGCGAAGTTGTTCGATGGCCTAGCGCAGTTGGCCGAGCTCTGTGTCTTTCTCTACAAGTGCAACAATTAACACAAAAAATATGGCTGTTCAGCAATGCAAAAGTACATTCGCCGATATACCGTACATGCTTTCTGCTCGAATACACTTTTAAGCTGTTTGGATTTCTTCTCCAATTGCTCGGAGGCACTCTTCAGTTGGCTAGAGACAATGACCAGTTGTTCAGACTAGCTCCGCACCTGCTCAGACACAACCGCTAGTTTTTTGGTCAGGACCCCCTTCTGGTATTCTAGGTCCCGCATGTTGGACTCCGTAAGGTCTTGTTCGCATTAGGCTCTCTAGATATTTCTCTTCGAGAGTTCATTGCCTCTTTGAGTTTTTCATTCTCCTCAGCAAGGGGCTCCATTCGCTTTATCATTTGGCAGTGCTGCTCATCAATCCGAGTTATCTCATGCTCATGCACAATGACAACGTCAAAATACAATTCCTAACATCAAAGAGGAGCACTCTAGACATAGTACTAACCTTGATCTACTTCATCACCCTAGTAAGGGAGGTCTCTAGTCTCCTGAACTCCCTGGTGGTGTCCTCTTCTTTGATAATTACTATATCGTCACCGCGCTTTGGGAGGATTCGGACAGCTTGAGCTCGAGGTTCTTCACGCTCAATCTCCTCCACCTCGTCATCTTCTACTATAGCTAGAGGCACTGCCTGGGGGCTCGGTGGTCAGATGGCGGGTCCAACCATGCCCTCTGACGCCTCAGGGGGTGCTGTCTGGTCCTTCGGCGTCATAAGATTTTCTGCTCTAGATCCCAGCGCGATGCCGGTTACTGTAGCTTCTACTCCTGAGGACCCAATGGTGCTCGCCATTGCTGAGGGGGCTGTCGCTGACTCATTCATCATTGACAATAATAGTTCACCACCGCCAAGTCTGCTAATGGCAACGATTGGCTCCCCCGCATGCTACCGAGCACCCGAGGACTCCAGGATGGGGTCCACAGTCATCTCCCCCATCCCAGGACTAGCCTTCGGCTGCTGTTTAGTCTAGACGAGTAGGGTTGGATCCATCGTGCACCTTGCACTGCATCAAAACAGTTCGATAGTCACCTCAAAAAGTTAAGAAACTATAACAAAGTAACTTCAATACAAGAATACTTATGTCTTGGTCTGCCGGTTCAATTTCTTGAACCGACGGTGCCTACTTGAGCCCCAGGCACAGCTATTAGGTCGACTCCCGTGCTCTACGGGGGAGGTCTCGACTCCTCCTCGATTGACCTCTTTTCTGCCTGCCGCTCTAGGGCCCTCTCTGCCTGCTGCTTTGGGTTTGCCTTCGCCTGTTGCTTGGGGACTTCCGTTGCCTGCCCACCAGGGACTCTAGTCATCTGCTGTGCAGGAACTTCCCTCACCCACTGCTTGGGGACTCCCCTTGTCTGTGGTTTAGGGACTTCTCCACCTTCCCATGATTGATTCCCAAGCGTGTGCTTTGCGAAGGCTCCTTCATGCTCGGTGGAGGAGCCATTAGAACTTCATCATCGTCAGACCAATCGAACACTGCAGTCCTTCGCGTTTGAGTGGTCTGATCATCGTCAAGTGAGATGTCGCCTGGTTTGCGGGGAGTAGTAGCCACCATCTTCCTCTTCTTCTGAGCCAGCTCGTCCACTGCTGCCCTCTTTCCCTAGGTTTTCTCCGACACCAGGGGAGGACTCTCCGTCCAATCAACATCCATACCCCAACCAACATCCATACCCCTAGACTCCGAAGAAACGCTGACAGAACTTTCTTCAGGTTGAGCTGGTGGTCGTGCATCCACTACTGGCGGCCAATCGCCTCTCGGCATGCCCGAGAAGTACACAGCCCTATCCTGTGAGTGCATCTTTGCATGAGTGAATCAGTATACTGCTCGGCAATGACAAAAGAAAAAAAAACTTCTCAAAAACACACAGCTGCGATATTTACCTGAGGAGGCAGATTTTTGCAGTTGAAGGGCTTTGTATACCCTGACAAGCTACATGAGGCAAGCGAAGCGAATAGCTCTGTAGTCCGCTCTTCAACAATGTTCCTCGACAGTATCTCTAGCCTCTCCTGGGTACCGTCAGTCTCCCCTTTGAACTTGAAGCCTAGGTGTGCTCTCTCCTTATAGGGCTGAATGCGGCGCACTATGAAACTCGCTGCTACCAATCCGCCATCGGTCCTTATGCCCTTTATTAAGCCGAGGAGTTCCTTCACTTGCTCCATATCATCGCTGCTCGACGTCTCCGACCAACTCCTCTGGTTCTCCGGGATGTGGTCAGCATCGCAGCGGATTGCTGGGTGGCTTTGTCTCATGTAGAACCACCTAGCGTTCCACCCCTTCAGTGACGTGTTTAGCAGCACAGTAAGGTACTCACCTGCCATCTCATTGTGCAACTAGAGGTACACCCCGCCAACCACTTTGGAACTAGGGCTGCCTCTCTTCTTAAGCCAAAACAGGTGACAGAAGAGGTTGAAGTGGGGTAGGATTCCGATATATGCCTCATAGAAATGGATGAAGATTGAGATGTGAAGAATGGTGTTGGGATGGAGTTTGCACAGACTAACTGACAAGAGCTCCAATAGATCCCTCAGGAATGGATGAACAGGGAATCCCAACCCGTGCCAGAAATAATCCTCGAATACCACTGCTTTGTTAGTATGAGGTGTCGAAAAGGACTCACCGAGGGCTAGCCACCATCCGGCGATGGCATGATCAGGGAGAACACCAGCTTCCACTAGTCTGTTCAGCTCCACCTCTCCCATTCACGATGACACCCACTCTTCGTCACATTAGGCACCGGCGCTTGCCTTCTTAGGGCTTGTTTTCTTCGATTTGGCTGCTCCCTTCTTCGGCGCCATCTCTCAGATCTGATTAGGGTTTGGCGGTGGCTGCAAGTGTGAATGTGAAATTGGAAATGGGAGGACTATGGAGGAAGACAAAATGGCAAAGTGGCAAAGGTGGAAACTTAGGATGCGATAGCGCAGTTATAAAGCACTTTCCCTACCTCTTTGTAGTTAAGGGTTTTTGGGAAACTGTTCCCATGATTTGTGCCTCTCCGAATCCTCCGCAATAGCAAGGTGGGCCGTAACCTGGGCTTCTGTGCAACCACAGCCCACATCGCCCATTTATCATCGCCATCAGTTGCTACTCGCTGAATAATCGCCGACTTCTTCACCATTTATTGAGGCTCAGTAACCGTCACTATACAGTCGTTACTCCAGTTTTTTCTCCATGGTTTGATTTCTTCGATATCTCCGCTTACAGCTTAGGGACTAGCTGCCTACTTAGCTAGTCTTTAACTATTTCTCTATTTCTGATCCTGGCACCATGTGACTGCGTCATCTACTGTCAAGCTCGAGGACTAAGTGGGCACACTTCACCTTGCGGTGAATGTGCTTTATCTCTTTTTGGGGCCACGCCTAGGGACTGGCTGCTTGCTCAGCCGGTCTTCTACTATTATTCTACTTTCTGACCCTAGCACCACATGACTACGTCATCTACTATTAGGCTCAGGGACTAAGTGGGCACACTTCACCTTGTGGTGAATGTGTAGGATTTTTTCTCGAAGACTACATGTCTGTTGAAGAAGATTGACTCCTCTCGTGGTCAGACTCTAAGTGGGCACACTTGGTCCACTGCGAGGAAATTTTCAATTCTGAACTTGAGCTCCTTACACCCTTATGGCAAGCCATGCTTGGATCTTACTGCTAGGCTGTGGTCCTCGCTGCTCGCAACTGCTCGCTACTGCTTGGCAACTCGTCATGGTGGTCGAACCATGAGTTTGGCTACTCGGCTTTGTTCGCACCTGCTCAGACAAGCACAAGATGGCATTGTTCAATAGGTACAAGGCACTTGGGGACTAGCTGTGGGGTGTATGCCCCCGGATACCCACGTTAGACCACATGGGCTACGCCCTTAGGGGTGGCCCAGCCCACAAGATGAAGCCTTACGGGGCACGATCCTGGTCGGTGCCTTCCACAAGACATCTGGAAGATATCCTGAGGATACTACGAGATCTGTTAGGATATGTATGATCCTAAGATTCCTATAATCAGTTATTACTTTCTGGTTATCTCTTAGATCAAACCGACTTGTAACACTGCTCCCCAGACTATATAAGGCAGGCAGGGACTCCCTCTAAACACATGCAATATCATACGATAGCTAATACAAACCAACAGACCACAAGAGTAGGGTATTGTGTCATACTGATGGCCTGAACCTGTCTAACTCATGTGTCTTTGTTGCCTTCTTGTTCTTGATCTCACGCTCCCTTGCCTATCAATCTACCTTTGTGGGATACCCTTCGAAGGACTACCGATGATATTCTATTGGCAGGCGGTGGTGCACGTACTAGGGTGCGAGGGAGCTTAGAGGTAGGGGAACAATGACAATCGTGGGAGCTCCCCCAGTGGCCATGGCGAGCGGCATGAGCGATAGAGCAAGGAGAGGGCGCGAGCGTTAGTAGTAGAGGGAGAAGCTGAGAGTGAGCAGGGTGAGCTTGACGTCCTCAAGAAGCTAGAGGCGGGGGCATCATGGCATGGGTAGGCATAGAGGCATAGCACGATGAGGACGTCACCGCTGTGCATGCACATGTCCAGAGCTAGGCATAAGCGATGGCAGTGGCCAAGTACCCCTCTTGGAAGCAACCTGTACCACATTTGGTCAAGCTATGGGACCCACATCCTTACAAAAATCTTCTACATGTTTCACTCTCCAACTTTGGTTAATGGATCATGATCATTAGCCACACTGATTAGGAGAACATGGAACGTCAATGAACTTCCAACACTTGGAAACTTCCCAATCTCCTCAGGAAAATTGAATCTGATTCAAACTTTAGAGCCTTAACTAATCAATCAAACATGCAAACTAAGCACCAACAAGCACTCCACCACAAAGTTCATAACTTGTACTAAGTTTTTCACATGGACATATTTCAAAGTTTATTAATAAATTATTCATTTGTTCGGCCTTCAACAAGCTATCAAGTAATTAACACCAATTAGGGTTTTTGGCAAGCATTTTCTCTATATTTTTCCAACATGAACCCTAAACAACTTTTGTTCACAAACTCATTTAGAGATGTTGAAGCACAAAAACAAAGTTGGTTGACATCGCACAGATTGACTTTATTCACAAAGGTGATTTAAACAAACATGTAATGTATCATTTCGTGCAAGAATTTATCACCAAGCATAGAAAACTTATTTATTAGGTTTTATTAAGCCTTAAACTATTGTTAAATAGGTATGTAACACCAAGGGTGTTACAAAGATGATCCTTGCTTCCACACTTGAAGCACCTTCTTGACTCTTCATTGTTCTAGGATGAAGACTTCTTCCTTCTAGCATGCTAGCCCTTCTTCACCATGAACTTGCCAAATCCCTTGACAAAGAGAGCCATCTTCTCATCATCCATCTCATCAAAGCTCAAGTCTTCATCTTCACTTAATGATTCTTGCTTTGCCTTGCCCTTGGATGATGTGGCCTTAAATGCCACACTCTTCTTACCCACATGCAAAACCCATAGGTAAATCATGGACAAGATAATCAATATCAAGGTAAATAGACTCCAAGCGGTTCATTAACATATGCATATGAATTGGGATTGCATTAAAGTGAATAGGTAACAAGGAGCCTCATATTATACTTGCCTTAATTCAAAGTATCGCTGCTGGTCTTGATCTTCAAAAAGTTGCTCCAGATCACCAACACAAAACTCACTGTCTACTTGAGATCAAACAGCACCACACAAGCATCCATCCATACATGCATAGCAAACAAATATAAGCTAATTAGAACAATACAAAAAACAATAGAAATAGAAGTTAAAAAGGTTTTAAAACTGTTCTCCATGATGCTACAAACATGCAGACGCGAGAATCACTCAAATCAGAGTTAAAACGGAGATTCTACGCTTAAAACAAGAGTCAGTGGCAGTTTTGTAGTTTTTAAAATGGACCTATATGTAATTTTGATTATAAACACGAGGTCAATCCTATAAAACTACCCCTATGGATGGTGGGTTCTATTTTTATAAACTACAGGGTTTAAAATGGAAGAAAAAAGGACTTAATTTGAAATATTCTTATAAGAGAGTAGACTGCGGGTTGATTTTAAAGAAAATCAGGGGCCTTTTCACAAAATTATTGGTGTCGGCGGGGTTGACTAGGTCATCACCAGCGTGGAGCCACGTGATGGATTAGCATAGGTGGGTTCATAGTGAACCGGCTGGCGTGGGACAGTACACCGAGTCCACTGGTCCATTATAGACCGAATCGGTACGGGTTTTAACCTGATCTAATATGGGACATAGATCTGAGCGTGGACGGCTGGGAGGGAAGGGGAGATTTGAGGTTGCTGGAGTAGAGCTCCCTATAGTAGTGCCATGGCTGGTGGGGCTTGGACCTCATTGGAGTTCACCTAGATGACAACTCCAGCCATGGATGTTCAATGGAAGGGCACGGGAGGAGATAGGGCAGCACAACGAACTCATTTGGGGTCTTGGCAGCGATGGAGGATGAACGGGTATGGCATGGGGTGAAGTTTGGTGGCTCGGATTCCTCCTACAAGTCAATGCGAGCAACTACGAAAGAAAGGGAGATCAGGGATGGTACTCACCGCTTCCTTACCACACGTAGATGTTCGGTAGAAAGGTCTCGGCGGTGGAGAAGAAGCAAAGGGGGCGGAGCAACGTGGTGGCAGCGGATTAGGGTTAAAGTAGCAGTGGTGTTGATAAAAAATGGCATGGAGGTGGAAACCAGTAGCATGGATAGGTCCTCGTGATTTATAGGGAGACTTGGCATGTGCTTCACGGAAGAAATCCCAAAGAAATCAGGATGTAGCGGCGGTTCTGACTCGGGACAGAGTCCTGGTTGGGGATGACTCGGGTTGAAGACGGCCCTGACAAGCAGGGCCACTCTGCCAGTCATAGTGAGAGAGGGAGGGATGGTTGTGTGTGGGCTTGGCCTAGCAGTGAGAGAAGGGCACGGAACCGCTGTGTCAGCGGGGCCAAGGCGGAAGAGAGGAGAAGGCACTGCGTGGCTTGGCCTACTGGGTTGTGGCCTGGCTGGGCTGACTCGCTGGGCCATAGGGAAGAGGGAAGCGGACCGTGCGGGCTTGGCCACTGGGCCAACTGGGCCAAAAACTGAGAAAGGAGAGGGAAAGAAAAGAAATTCCTTTTTAACTTCTTAAACACATTTTCAAACCAAATTCAATTCAAATTTAAATCCTTTTGAAATTTTGATCAAACCCAAGCATCACAAAAATAAATATGCATCAGTATGAATGCACAAACATGTTTCTAGACTTATGATGAATGTTAATTTCAATTAAAAAAATAGTATTTTCCCTAGGTTTAAATGTACACATAAATAATAATTAGATGAATGTAACTCTTTTTGAAGAAAAGTAAATTTTAGGGTGTTACAGCTTAAGTGCCCTCAAATGATTCCTCCAACTTCTTACAAGCCTCATGAGTCATCTCAATGTTCTTGATTTGCTGAAATGTCTTCTCATCAAGAGTATCAAGAATTGCACTAAGAGCTATGTTATTGTTTTGGAGCAATATCTCTTTGGCCGTGGTGGGTGCCTTCGAATCAACAACCTCAATCTTGGTCTCTACCACCTTCTATATCTTTTTATTAACTAACTTGATATGTGTAGTCATATTTGACTTCCAATATTAACAATTTATGCCATCAAATTAGGGTGGCTTCTTGGTGTTGTTGATTTGAGCCATTTTAACACCGAAGGTTGTTAAGCTTCAAATCAAGGTGACCATAGCTTCGATACCACTTGAAAGGTCCTAATGGCTAGAGGGGGGTGAATAGCCTATTAAAAATTTCTACAACAACACTTAGCAAAGAGTTAGACAAATAACCAATGTTGGTATAAATTAATGCACACAGAATAATCCGCAAACGTACGGATATTATACTGATGTAGCACTTCACCGTGAGTACCCAATTTTATATCGAACTCGAGAAAACGTGTGTGAGAATAGCCAAATCTAACTTAACCCATCTTTCTCGGATTCTTACTTTGACTAGCCTTGATTGTGAAGTTGGGTTAAGTTAGATTTTGTTATTCTCACACACGTTTCCTCGAGTTCGATATAAAACTAGGTACTCCCAGTGAAGTGCTACATCGGTATAATATCTGTGCGCTTACAGATTATTTTATGTGCGTTAATTTATACCAACAAACATTTCTAGTGCCGTTGCTGGGGAAACAGTTGCTGAGTTAACTTCGATCCTAGCTTCTCCTTGTATTATTATTCTTTTATCTTTATCTTTTTATCATGGATCTAGAATCCACCCCTATCTACCAATATGGTGCACCCACGAGCGCAAGCCTACAGCCAATAGAGTCTTCAAAGCCTATCCTAACATCTGGCTATGAGCTACGCCCACGTTTAGTCAACATGGTTCAGGATCAACCCTTATCGAGCAAAGATGATGAAAAACCCTATTCCCACCTAAATGAGTTTGAGCAGACCTGTGCATGCCTATGCATTGCAGGCATGTCAGATGAAACCTTACGATGGAAGCTTTTTCCTTTCTCTTTGATAGGAAAAGCTAAACGTTGGTACAATCTCACCATAGGGAGTTGATAAGGAGATTGGGGAGCCCTATGTTCTAACTTTTGCTTGGAATTCTTTTCCATCACTAGGGTAGTTAAACTTCATTCAGAGGTTCTATCTTTTAAACAAAAGAAAAAAGAATCTCTAGGCATGGCATGGGAACACTTTAATACTCTTATTAATACTGGCCCTAACCTTGCCACTCAAGACCCTATTTTTCTTCAACACTTATATATGAGTCTTGATAGGGAAACCTCGATAGTTCTTAATACAGCCTCAAGAGGCTCGTTCTTGCATGTCTTTGCCAATGCAGGGAGAAGTATTCTTATAAAAATCTTAGAGAACATCCCTGAGGAAGTTGAAGAGAAACCATTAGAGGAAGAGTCCTAGATAGCTGAACCCGAACCTTTGCCAAACTCATCACCAACTTCAGCTATCCCAAACCCTAAACCATTGGAAAAGGAGGAAACTTCAATTTTAGACTTTATGCTTGAATTCGAGGATGAACTTTTTGATGAATATGGAAATACCTCGAATTACCATACCATGAGGAGACCCTAGAAGTCTAGGAAATCATCCAATGAAGAACCTTTAGATCATTCTGAGGAAGCTTTCCTTAAAAAGACTACGAAAGAGACAGTGTCTATTATAAGCAATGAATGGTTAGAAGAATCAGGGCTTTCCTCTGATGTGATTCATTTAGATTCACCTTCTATATCTATAGGTTGCCAAATTAATAAACCTCCTTTCGATGCCCTGACAATCCAGTTGTGGGTCTTTGCTCTTAATTTATTGGAACACATGCCATTAACCCAATAACAAAGTTATTAAAAGGTCTTTCAGGACACATTCTTCTGAGTTTAGAAATTTTGTATGTCCTCCCTATCCATGTCAAAGGAACTAGAGTTCATTTGAGCTGTTATATCTATGATATTATGGAATTTGACCTGTTGATAGGACAACGAATTGAAAGGCTTATCCAAGAAGGACAAATGGGGAAGTTGAATGTAAGACTTGGGAAAAACTTTAAACTTTCTATACCCATTACTCATTCTCTAAATGCTGAGAGTGAGCTAATTCCCGAGGAAGACCCAATGGAAGAGGTTAAGGTTGCTGTAATATTCCAGCCCAGGGCTTAACAGGATTAATAGGATACTCATACCAATAAGTTGCAACTTCTTTTTTGGAAGCCCATCTGCAAATAACTCCGAGGTTAAGCGTGCTTGGCCTGGAGCGATGGGTGACCGACCGAGAAGTTCTTCCCGGGTGCGCACGAGTGAGGACAAAGTGCGCAGAAAAGACCTGTGTTGGTCTGTGAGGGCAGTCTATATCCTAGAGAAGCTGTCAAATATAAGCGGGCCCAGCTTCGGAGAGGCGGGACGTTACAGAATGGTATCAGAGCCGACTCTCGTGGTTTCACGGGTGCGTGTGTCGCAGTTGCACAGGCATGGTGCATATGGCTAGTGTGGATCCGGCGTGGTCACACAACATGGCACATGCGCTGGCTCTAGACACATGGACGTGGCCAAGAGAGGACGCTCCTAGCTTGGGATTGATCAATGAGGACGTTGATCTCTTAAGAGGGTGAGGATGTAACATCCTAGCCTAGGGCTTAATAGGATTAATAGGATACTCATACCAATAAGTTGCAACTTCTTTTTCGGAAGCCCATCTGCAAATAACTCTAAGGTTAAGCGTGCTTGGCCTAGAGCGATGGGTGACCGACCGGGAAGTTCTTCCCGGGTGCGCACGAGTGAGGACAAAGTGTGCAGAAAAGACCTGTGTTGGTCTGTGAGGGTAGTCTATATCCTAGAAAAGCTGTCAGATGTAAGCCGGCCCGGCTTCGGAGAGGCGGGATGTTACAGTTGCATCTCTTGATTATTTGATCGAACCCAACCTTGAAGATAATATCCAGTTTTTCATGGAGGAGGAAGATGAAAATCCCATGGAATCTGAACCTCTAGATGAATTACTAGAACCACCTAAGCTCACCATTGATCTTAAACCCCTGCCTTCTAGTCTTAGATATGCTTTTCTCAATAATGATCAGGATTCTCCTGTGATCATAAGTGATGAACTCTCTCAGGAAGAATCCATACGCTTGCTATCTATCTTTGAAAAGCATCGTTCTGCCTTTGGCTACTCGCTCCAAGACCTTAAGGGAATTAGCCCTACTCTTTGCACCCATTGCATCCCTATATATCCTAACTCTATACCTTCTAGGGAGCCCTAGCGTAGGCTTAATAATGCGATGAGAGACGTTGTTAAGAAAGAGGTTTTAAAACTCTTACACGCTGAGATTATCTATCATGTGCCGCATAGTGAGTGGGTTAGCCCTGTTCAAGTTGTGCCTAAAAAAGGAGGCATGACTGTTGCTAAAAATGAAAAGAATGAATTAATCCCCCAAAGAACTATCATTGGATGGCAGATGTACATAGATTACCGAAAACTTAACAAGGCAACAAAGAAAGATCACTTTTCGTTGCCCTTCATTGATGAAATGTTGGAGCAACTAGCAAATCACTCTTTCTTCTATTTCCTTGATGGGTATTCAGGTTATCACTAGATTTTGATCCATCCAAATGACCAAAGCAAAACCACCTTTACATGTCAATATGGAACTTATGCTTATCGTAGAATGTCTTTTAGACTATGTAATGCTCTAGCTTCTTTTCAAAGATGCATGATGTCTATATTTTCTAATATGATTGAAGAAATTATGGAAGTTTTCATGGATGACTTTTCTATTTATGGAAAAACTTTTGATGATTGTCTTGAAAATTTAGATAAGGTTTTGCAAAGATGTGAAGAAAAGAACTTAGTACTTAATTGGGAAAAATATCATTTCATGCTTAGAGAAGAAATAGTGCTTGGACACTTGGTGTCCGAACGAGGGATTGAGGTAGATAGAGCTAAAATTGAAGTAACTAAACAGTTACCTCCTCCCATAAATATCAGAGGGATCCACAATTTTCTTAGTCATGCTAGTTTCTATCGCCGCTCATAAAAGATTTTTCTCATATTGCTAGACCACTTACAAATCTTTTGGCTAAGGATGTTCCCTTTGAATTTGATGATGCATGTTTGAAATCTTTTAACATTCTTAAGAAAGCACTTATCTCTACACCAATCATTCAACCCTCTGATTGGTCGCTACCCTTTGAAATTATGTGTGATGCTAGTGATTATGTTGTGGGGGCAGTTTTGGGACAAACTAAAGATAAAAAGCATCATGCAATTGCTTATGCTAGCAAAACTCTAACATGACCTCAACTTAATTATGCAACAACTGAAAAAGAACTCTTGGCTATTGTTTTTGCTATTGATAAGTTTAGATCTTACTTAGTAGGAGCAAAGGTGATTGTTTATATACTGATCATGCTGCTTTGAAATACTTGCTCACTAAGAAAGATGCTAAACCTAGATTGATAAGATGGATTTTGTTACTCCAAGAATTTGACTTAGAAATAAAAGATAAAAAGGGAGTAGAAAATTCTATTGCCGATCACTTGTCTAAAATGCAGTTTGAGAATTTACAGGAATTGCCTATCAATGATTCATTATGGGACAACATGCTCTTTAAAGTCACGAAGTTCAACCCCTGATACACAAATATTATTAACTTTATGGTTGCAGGTTATGTGCCACTAGGGGAGAGCAAAAGAAAGCTTATCTACAAAAGTCGTCTCCACATATAGGATGAGCCATACCTCTTTAGAGTTTGCTCTGATGGCCTGCTTAGAAGATGTGTACCGACGGAAGAAGGCATTAAGATCATTGAGCAATGCCACTCATCACCATATAGAGGACATTATGGTGCATTCCACACTCATTCAAAGATCTGGCAAAGTGGATTCTTTTGGCCAACCATGTATGAAGACATAAAGGACTCCATCAGGAGGTGTGGAGTGTGTCAGAGGCACGGGAACATCAATTCAAGAGATGCCATGCCACTCACCGACAACCTCTAGATCAAGCTCTTTGATGTTTAGGGAATTGATTACATGTGACCTTTTCCAAAGTCTAGGAACTATGAATACATCTTGGTGGCAGTTAACTATGTCTCCAAGTGGGTTGAAGCCATGCCAAGCAGAGCTTCTGATGCAAAAAAACTCTAAGAAGATGGTTGAAGAGATAATATTTCCAAGATTTGGAGTTCCAAGGATGGTGATTAGTGATGGAGGAACTCACTTCACTAACAAGAATTTTCACAATTACTTGTCAAAGCATGGGATCCATCACAATGTCGCTACTCCATATCACCCTCGGACAAGTGGCCAAGCAGAAACATCAAATAAACAAATCAAGAGCATTCTTCAAAGGATGGTCAATGAGATGGGGACTGCATGGAAGGATAGACTACCAGATGCATTATGGTCTTACAGAATGACCTATAAAACACCACTTGGAATGTCACCATATCAATTGGTCTAGGGGAAGACCTGTCATCTACCTGTTGAGCTAGAATTCAAGGCTCATTAGGCCATCAAGCGATGGAACATGGACTTTGAAGCCACAGGAACTAAGAGGAAGATGCAACTCTCTAAGCTTGATGAATGTCGTAAAAAAGCATATCACAACTCCAAGATTTACAAGGAGAGAACAAAAGGATGGCATGACAAGAGGATCAAGAAGGAGTTCACCCCCAAAGATAAGGTATTACTTTTTAATTCTAGGGTTAAATTATTCGGGCACAGAAAACTTTGGAGCAAATGAAAAGGACCATTCAAGATGATAAGCACTTCGTTGCATGGAGTGATAACACTTCAAAACGATGAAGGTACGTTATTCAAGGTAAATGGCCATCGTCTTAAGATCTTTCTAGAACCTAAAAAACTACTTGAGGATTTGGATGAGGTAGATTTCCTTATTTTACCATAGATTTACACCTCTGCCATCCCCCTTATGTTTCTTAACACAAAAATATACTTTTCAGGATTAGATAAGTGATAAAAGTGTAGCACAGAAGATGACCTTGAGACCCTAACATGTGGGGCCAGTCAGCCCCACCTAGAGGTTGATTGGTCCACTATTAGCGTCTCTCATGCCTGGTCAACTCTTTCGTGTCTTCTAGATCCTTCCCTGTTAAAATCCCATAGTTTTTCGACACATTCAGTTTTTCCTCATTAAGAGACCCCATATGGATAGATCTTGACCCCTGCTGCAAGTTTTTCCCCCTATATAAACGAGCCTCTGCCTCCTCCATAGCCATCCCATCAAAGTCTTCTCTCTTCAACAACAGCAAAGCTCTCTTCCTTTCTAGTTCCCATGACCAACAAAGAGGTCGTCCCCTATGGTTCTAATCCTAGCAAGAAGCCCGACGTGCTTGCACTAATCATCATTCCTCTAGAAGTTACCCTAGTTCACTCAAGCCAATCCTACTTCACGAAAGCCATTAGTCATTCGGTGATCGCTCCGCCGCTACCGCGTCCACTTCTTGAAGACAAGCCACATCCTTGTCTTGACCTCCAAAAGTTGATCAAGGTGACAAAAGAGATCAACCTCCTTCCTCCGAAGGGACATGAGATGCTGACCAGAATCAAGACTAACAAGTTTGGAGATGTCACATATGCAAAATACAAGTTGGTCACCCCTCGTACCACCATTGATGGAGTTCGCCCTATGTTAGATCAGATCAAGGTTGTTCCGTCGAAGGAGAAGAAGAGGAAGGCATCATCACCACCTATCCTAGAGGCTGAGAAGCATCCAAGGATGACTATGGCCCTCCTAGAGAAGAAGATTGAAGACCTATCTGATGTCATCTATATCCTAGAGCAAAGGATCGATGAGGAACACATTTATCGCAAGAGCCTATGACACAATCTTAATGCTTTAAATCACTTCATTGTTAAGATGAAGAAGTGAGAATTAGATAGTCGATAATAAGGCATGAGTGTTAGGTCAAGTGACTAATGTTTAGGTTACTCGCTTAGCTCAGATCGTTAGAATATTGAAGTTTGTGTTAGGTTATAAAAAGTTTGTGTTTAGTTTGTGCTTGTGTAATAAAGTGCCTTATATATATTAATAGAGTCTTATTATTATCTGCTCTCTATTTCTTTTGGATATGTGTTTTGTCTCCACATGTTGTGCATAAAGGTATATAGGAAAATAAGTGTGGGGAGACACATCATGACAGCAAGACGAGATTCAATTGTGAAAATTATGAAATTCAGAAAGCAATGGACCAAGAATCATGCTCGCCAAAGTTGGGCCGGCTGGCCCATCACAGTGCTGCTTCGCCTCATGCTTCAACCATGGTCAGGTTTGAGCCCAATACACTCTATTTTTATATATTTCACTTTTTGTTTCGAACCGAATTGAAAATCCTTTAATAAACAACATTAAAACATGAGGAAAGATTATTTCAGTCATGACTTAAGGATAGACTCACATAATACTTTTCTTAGAAGTCATGCTACTGTTGGGAATTTATTATTAGGGACCCCATGTTGCTTAAGTTGTTGTGGAATGAGATATAGTAGAATAATAAGAACTTGATTCTTGATGTCTTGTTATTGGAGAATATTATTTCAAAAAGTAAAAAGAATAGCTACACCTCTCCTTTGTGGTAAGCAATGTCCTACCAGAGCCATATATAGATTAGAGAAACCTTCTACATATACTACTTGTCATTGTGTTGAGTTTGGTCAAAAGCTTGCGACCCTTGTTGAGAAACTTATTATGCTCTCAAGATCAAGATCACGTATACTCCACACATATATCTGCTGCTCCTACACTGGGAGTACACAAAAATAGGTTTTCCATACACTAAAAAATGATCTACTCCTACATTGGGAATAGACACAAAAAATATGTTTGATAGGATAAATGCTCCAAGTTCTTGTAAATATCTCTCTTGAAAAGTTTCAATTGCAGAAAGAGAGGCATGGGCTATGCAAAAGTTATTTATAAAAGAAAAGAAAAAAAGAGTATTTTAAAAATGGATAAGTATTCGAGATATCTAAAATAATGGGTACTCAGATGCCCGCCAAAAAAGAGATGAATAAGATAGCCCTTGTTTTCTTTCAAAATGTTTTCAAGTTTCAATCAAGAGAGATGTTTTAAGGAGCATAGTAGAATTAGGTTAGCCACCATATACATATCCACACACATGCACATCTTGATCTAAGAGTATGGCATCTTTCTCCTTGGATCCTCGTTTTGACTTTACAATATATGCAATGCAAGTATGTTTTCATATTCATCCCTACCTAAGCTCCACATAAGCTTTCAGAAGTAGGTAAAAAGAAGGCACACTCATCAATGCCTTGGTGATGATCCAAAAATACCACATATATAGAGTGATTTGAGAGTACTACAAAAGGAGAAGGTAAGCTATGTTTTTGTTTTCAAAAATCTTAAAATGTTTTTCTAATTGACTTAACTGAAGGAAGATGGTGATCTGTTTCAAGCTGTTCCATTCTTCAACTGCCCAAAGTTCCAAGATAGGCACTTTGAATCCTATAGTGCATGCATGACTAGGAATGGTTTATGTTGTTGTCCAAAGGAGAGGTGTAGCTATTTATTTTACTTTTTGAAATAAAATTCTCCAATAATGAGACATCAAGAATCAAGTTCTCAGGACACATTCTTCTGAGTTTAGAAATTTTGTATGTCCTCCCTATCCATGTCAAAGGAACTAGAGTTCATTTGAGCTGTTATATCTATGATATTATGGAATTTGACCTGTTGATAGGACAACGAATTGAAAGGCTTATCCAAGAAGGACAAATGGGGAAGTTGAATGTAAGACTTGGGAAAAACTTTAAACTTTCTATACCCATTACTCATTCTCTAAATGCTGAGAGTGAGCTAATTCCCGAGGAAGACCCAATGGAAGAGGTTAAGGTTGCTGTAATATTCCAGCCCAGGGCTTAACAGGATTAACAGGATACTCATACCAATAAGTTGCAACTTCTTTTTTGGAAGCCCATCTGCAAATAACTCCGAGGTTAAGCGTGCTTGGCCTGGAGCGATGGGTGACCGACCGAGAAGTTCTTCCCGGGTGCGCACGAGTGAGGACAAAGTGCGCAGAAAAGACCTGTGTTGGTCTGTGAGGGCAGTCTATATCCTAGAGAAGCTGTCAAATATAAGCGGGCCCAGCTTCAGAGAGGCGGGACGTTACAGAATGGTATCAGAGCCGACTCTCGTGGTTTCACGGGTGCGTGTGTCGCAGTTGCACAGGCATGGTGCACATGGCTAGTGTGGATCCGGCGTGGTCACACAACATGGCACATGCGCTGGCTCTGGACACACGGACGTGGCCAAGAGAGGACGCTCCTAGCTTGGGATTGATCAATGAGGACGTTGATCTCTTAAGAGGGTGAGGATGTAACATCCCAGCCTAGGGCTTAATAGGATTAATAGGATACTCATACCAATAAGTTGCAACTTCTTTTTTGGAAGCCCATCTGCAAATAACTCTAAGGTTAAGCGTGCTTGGCCTGGAGCGATGGGTGACCGACCGGGAAGTTCTTCCCGGGTGCGCACGAGTGAGGACAAAGTGTGCAGAAAAGACCTGTGTTGGTCTGTGAGGGTAGTCTATATCCTAGAGAAGCTATCAGATGTAAGCCGGCCCGGCTTCGGAGAGGCGGGATGTTACAGTTGCATCTCTTGATTATTTGATCGAACCCAACCTTGAAGATAATATCCAGTTTTTCATGGAGGAGGAAGATGAAAATCCCATGGAATCTGAACCTCTAGATGAATTACTAGAACCACCTAAGCTCACCATTGATCTTAAACCCCTGCCTTCTAGTCTTAGATATGCTTTTCTCAATAATGATCAGGATTCTCCTGTGATCATAAGTGATGAACTCTCTCAGGAAGAATCCATACGCTTGCTATCTATCTTTGAAAAGCATCGTTCTGCCTTTGGCTACTCGCTCCAAGACCTTAAGGGAATTAGCCCTACTCTTTGCACCCATTGCATCCCTATATATCCTAACTCTATACCTTCTAGGGAGCCCTAGCGTAGGCTTAATAATGCGATGAGAGACGTTGTTAAGAAAGAGGTTTTAAAACTCTTACACGTCGAGATTATCTATCATGTGCCGCATAGTGAGTGGGTTAGCCCTGTTCAAGTTGTGCCTAAAAAAGGAGGCATGACTGTTGCTAAAAATGAAAAGAATGAATTAATCCCCCAAAGAACTATCATTGGATGGCAGATGTACATAGATTACCGAAAACTTAACAAGGCAACAAAGAAAGATCACTTTTCGTTGCCCTTCATTGATGAAATGTTGGAGCAACTAGCAAATCACTCTTTCTTCTATTTCCTTGATGGGTATTCAGGTTATCACTAGATTTTGATCCATCCAAATGACCAAAGCAAAACCACCTTTACATGTCAATATGGAACTTATGCTTATCGTAGAATGTCTTTTAGACTATGTAATGCTCTAGCTTCTTTTCAAAGATGCATGATGTCTATATTTTCTAATATGATTGAAGAAATTATGGAAGTTTTCATGGATGACTTTTCTATTTATGGAAAAACTTTTGATGATTGTCTTGAAAATTTAGATAAGGTTTTGCAAAGATGTGAAGAAAAGAACTTAGTACTTAATTGGGAAAAATATCATTTCATGCTTAGAGAAGAAATAGTGCTTGGACACTTGGTGTCCGAACGAGGGATTGAGGTAGATAGAGCTAAAATTGAAGTAACTAAACAGTTACCTCCTCCCATAAATATCAGAGGGATCCACAATTTTCTTAGTCATGCTAGTTTCTATCGCCGCTCATAAAAGATTTTTCTCATATTGCTAGACCACTTACAAATCTTTTGGCTAAGGATGTTCCCTTTGAATTTGATGATGCATGTTTGAAATCTTTTAACATTCTTAAGAAAGCACTTATCTCTACACCAATCATTCAACCCTCTGATTGGTCGCTACCCTTTGAAATTATGTGTGATGCTAGTGATTATGTTGTGGGGGCAGTTTTGGGACAAACTAAAGATAAAAAGCATCATGCAATTGCTTATGCTAGCAAAACTCTAACATGACCTCAACTTAATTATGCAACAACTGAAAAAGAACTCTTGGCTATTGTTTTTGCTATTGATAAGTTTAGATCTTACTTAGTAGGAGCAAAGGTGATTGTTTATACTGATCATGCTGCTTTGAAATACTTGCTCACTAAGAAAGATGCTAAACCTAGATTGATAAGATGGATTTTGTTACTCCAAGAATTTGACTTAGAAATAAAAGATAAAAAGGGAGTAGAAAATTCTATTGCCGATCACTTGTCTAGAATGCAGTTTGAGAATTTACAGGAATTGCCTATCAATGATTCATTATGGGACAACATGCTCTTTAAAGTCACGAAGTTCAACCCCTGATACACAAATATTATTAACTTTATGGTTGCAGGTTATGTGCCACTAGGGGAGAGCAAAAGAAAGCTTATCTACAAAAGTCGTCTCCACATATAGGATGAGCCATACCTCTTTAGAGTTTGCTCTGATGGCCTGCTTAGAAGATGTGTACCGACGGAAGAAGGCATTAAGATCATTGAGCAATGCCACTCATCACCATATAGAGGACATTATGGTGCATTCCACACTCATTCAAAGATCTGGCAAAGTGGATTCTTTTGGCCAACCATGTATGAAGACATAAAGGACTCCATCAGGAGGTGTGGAGTGTGTCAGAGGCACGGGAACATCAATTCAAGAGATGCCATGCCACTCACCGACAACCTCTAGATCAAGCTCTTTGATGTTTAGGGAATTGATTACATGTGACCTTTTCCAAAGTCTAGGAACTATGAATACATCTTGGTGGCAGTTAACTATGTCTCCAAGTGGGTTGAAGCCATGCCAAGCAGAGCTTCTGATGCAAAAAAAACTCTAAGAAGATGGTTGAAGAGATAATATTTCCAAGATTTGGAGTTCCAAGGATGGTGATTAGTGATGGAGGAACTCACTTCACTAACAAGAATTTTCACAATTACTTGTCAAAGCATGGGATCCATCACAATGTCGCTACTCCATATCACCCTCGGACAAGTGGCCAAGCAGAAACATCAAATAAACAAATCAAGAGCATTCTTCAAAGGATGGTCAATGAGATGGGGACTGCATGGAAGGATAGACTACCAGATGCATTATGGTCTTACAGAATGACCTATAAAACACCACTTGGAATGTCACCATATCAATTGGTCTAGGGGAAGACCTGTCATCTACCTGTTGAGCTAGAATTCAAGGCTCATTAGGCCATCAAGCGATGGAACATGGACTTTGAAGCCACAGGAACTAAGAGGAAGATGCAACTCTCTAAGCTTGATGAATGTCGTAAAAAAGCATATCACAACTCCAAGATTTACAAGGAGAGAACAAAAGGATGGCATGACAAGAGGATCAAGAAGGAGTTCACCCCCAAAGATAAGGTATTACTTTTTAATTCTAGGGTTAAATTATTCGGGCACAGAAAACTTTGGAGCAAATGAAAAGGACCATTCAAGATGATAAGCACTTCGTTGCATGGAGTGATAACACTTCAAAACGATGAAGGTACGTTATTCAAGGTAAATGGCCATCGTCTTTAGATCTTTCTAGAACCTAAAAAACTACTTGAGGATTTGGATGAGGTAGATTTCCTTATTTTACCATAGATTTACACCTCTGCCATCCCCCTTATGTTTCTTAACACAAAAATATACTTTTCAGGATTAGATAAGCGATAAAAGTGTAGCACAGAAGATGACCTTGAGACCCTAACATGTGGGGCCAGTCAGCCCCACCTAGAGGTTGATTGGTCCACTGTTAGCGTCTCTCATGCCTGGTCAACTCTTTCGTGTCTTCTAGATCCTTCCCTGTTAAAATCCCATAGTTTTTCGACACATTCAGTTTTTCCTCATTAAGAGACCCCATATGGATAGATCTTGACCCCTGCTGCAAGTTTTTCCCCCTATATAAACGAGCCTCTGCCTCCTCCATAGCCATCCCATCAAAGTCTTCTCTCTTCAACAACAGCAAAGCTCTCTTCCTTTCTAGTTCCCATGACCAACAAAGAGGTCGTCCCCTATGGTTCTAATCCTAGCAAGAAGCCCGACGTGCTTGCACTAATCATCATTCCTCTAGAAGTTACCCTAGTTCACTCAAGCCAATCCTACTTCACGAAAGCCATTAGTCATTCGGTGATCGCTTCGCCGCTACCGCGTCCACTTCTTGAAGACAAGCCACATCCTTGTCTTGACCTCCAAAAGTTGATCAAGGTGACAAAAGAGATCAACCTCCTTCCTCCGAAGGGACATGAGATGCTGACCAGAATCAAGACTAACAAGTTTGGAGATGTCACATATGCAAAATACAAGTTGGTCACCCCTCGTACCACCATTGATGGAGTTCGCCCTATGTTAGATCAGATCAAGGTTGTTCCGTCGAAGGAGAAGAAGAGGAAGGCATCATCACCACCTATCCTAGAGGCTGAGAAGCATCCAAGGATGACTATGGCCCTCCTAGAGAAGAAGATTGAAGACCTATCTGATGTCATCTATATCCTAGAGCAAAGGATCGATGAGGAACACATTTATCGCAAGAGCCTACGACACAATCTTAATGCTTTAAATCACTTCATTGTTAAGATGAAGAAGTGAGAATTAGATAGTCGATAATAAGGCATGAGTGTTAGGTCAAGTGACTAATGTTTAGGTTACTCGCTTAGCTCAGATCGTTAGAATATTGAAGTTTGTGTTAGGTTATAAAAAGTTTGTGTTTAGTTTGTGCTTGTGTAATAAAGTGCCTTATATATATTAATAGAGTCTTATTATTATCTGCTCTCTATTTCTTTTGGATATGTGTTTTGTCTCCACATGTTGTGCATAAAGGTATATAGGAAAATAAGTGTGGGGAGACACATCATGACAGCAAGACGAGATTCAATTGTGAAAATTATGAAATTCAGAAAGCAATGGACCAAGAATCATGCTCGCCAAAGTTGGGCCGGCTGGCCCATCACAGTGCTGCTTCGCCTCATGCTTCAACCATGGTCAGGTTCGAGCCCAATACACTCTATTTTTATATATTTCACTTTTTGTTTCGAACCGAATTGAAAATCCTTTAATAAACAACATTAAAACATGAGGAAAGATTATTTTAGTCATGACTTAAGGATAGACTCACATAATACTTTTCTTAGAAGTCATGCTACTGTTGGGAATTTATTATTAGGGACCCCATGTTGCTTAAGTTGTTGTGGAATGAGATATAGTAGAATAATAAGAACTTGATTCTTGATGTCTTGTTATTGGAGAATATTATTTCAAAAAGTAAAAAGAATAGCTACACCTCTCCTTTGTGGTAAGCAATGTCCTACCAGAGCCATATATAGATTAGAGAAACCTTCTACATATACTACTTGTCATTGTGTTGAGTTTGGTCAAAAGCTTGCGACCCTTGTTGAGAAACTTATTATGCTCTCAAGATCAAGATCACGTATACTCCACACATATATCTGCTGCTCCTACACTGGGAGTACACAAAAATAGGTTTTCCATACACTAAAAAATGATCTACTCCTACATTGGGAATAGACACAAAAAATATGTTTGATAGGATAAATGCTCCAAGTTCTTGTAAATATCTCTCTTGAAAAGTTTCAATTGCAGAAAGAGAGGCATGGGCTATGCAAAAGTTATTTATAAAAGAAAAGAAAAAAAAAAGAGTATTTTAAAAATGGATAAGTATTCGAGATATCTAAAATAATGGGTACTCAGATGCCCGCCAAAAAAGAGATGAATAAGATAGCCCTTGTTTTCTTTCAAAATGTTTTCAAGTTTCAATCAAGAGAGATGTTTTAAGGAGCATAGTAGAATTAGGTTAGCCACCATATACATATCCACACACATGCACATCTTGATCTAAGAGTATGGCATCTTTCTCCTTGGATCCTCGTTTTGACTTTACAATATATGCAATGCAAGTATGTTTTCATATTCATCCCTACCTAAGCTCCACATAAGCTTTCAGAAGTAGGTAAAAAGAAGGCACACTCATCAATGCCTTGGTGATGATCCAAAAATACCACATATATAGAGTGATTTGAGAGTACTACAAAAGGAGAAGGTAAGCTATGTTTTTGTTTTCAAAAATCTTAAAATGTTTTTCTAATTGACTTAACTGAAGGAAGATGGTGATCTGTTTCAAGCTGTTCCATTCTTCAACTGCCCAAAGTTCCAAGATAGGCACTTTGAATCTTATAGTGCATGCATGACTAGGAATGGTTTATGTTGTTGTCCAAAGGAGAGGTGTAGCTATTTATTTTACTTTTTGAAATAAAATTCTCCAATAATGAGACATCAAGAATCAAGTTCTCATTATGTTACTTAAGCTGTTGTAGAATGAGATATAGTAGAATAATGAGAACTTGATTCTTGATGTCTCATTATTGGAGAATTTTATTTCAAAAAGTAAAATGAATAGCTACACCTCTCCTTTGTGGTAAGCAATGTCCTACCAGAGCCAAATATAGATTAGCGAAACCTTATACATATACTACTTGGTCATTGTGTTGAGTTTGGTCAAACCTTGTGACCCTTGTTGAGAAACTTATCATGCTCTCAAGATCAAGATCACATACACTCCACTCATATATCTGCTGCTCCTAGACTGAGAGTACGCAACAACATGTTTTCCATCCACCAAAAAAAATGTTCTACTCCTTGTTAGTATAAATTAATGCACGTAGAATAATCTACAAGCGCATGGATATTATACTGATGTAGCACTTCACCGGAAGCACCTAGTTTTATATCGAACTCGAGGAAACATGTGTGAGAATAACCAAATCTAACTTAACCCAACTTCATAATCAAGGCTAGATAATAGGAGAATAGAGGAGACTGCTAAGGTCTTCTAGTTCTAACTTTGGTAAGCTTTGTCTTCTATTGTTCAATTCTGGGGATATTACTAGAGAACACATAGGCAGAGTATGTTTCCTATAGAAATAATGTCCTGCTAGGCCTACTAACGGGAGGTGTACTATAGAGGATTCAATGAAGCTATAAGAGTCACCCTCATGATCTACCACCGATCCGGAAAATAGGATACAGCTACGAGTAATCGAGTCTAAGCACCAGGCTTACACTATGAATACTACTTTAACCTAGGAGCTACAAGGATTAAAGTACTAAAAAGAGAGTCACAAACCTAAAGAACAATATGAACAAGATGCTTCCTTGAATTAGAAGTCAATTACTAGAGAAATATCATAAATAAGCTCATGAAGAACTTAATTCCGCCAGGGTTCAAGCCGTAGAGAGAGCACCGATAGGTTAGGACTCCTCCAAACTCTTCCCTCTCACTCTATCTCACTATCTCTAATACAAGACTAGATCCTATTAAGGACTAATCTTCTCTTGGTTGCTAGCTCTGATCCTTGTGGACATATAAATTAGGGTTTCTGGCTTCTCAGCTCTTAGGATCAAATGAGCATTGCCCTGGAGGGGGGTACATGCTGTCATATATAGGCCAGAGCATCCAACATGAGCCCTTAGAACAAACCGACTTAAAGAACGATGGAGATGCAATCCTTAAGGCAGTGGAGAACTGACATAACAACATGGCTGATAGGCGAGGCCCATAGGGGCTAGGCGGCCTCTAGGTGGGCCTGGGTGGCCCCACATGTCAGGACATGTGTCTCGCTGTCACACCCAATTTTAAGGATAAAATTGAATGCACAAAACTCGTGTGTGCCCAGGGATCAATCACACACACAAGCTGACAAATTACATAAAGTATCATCACGGTGTCCTTGCATCAGATCCATAATATAACTTAGTCTTACATTACATAGCGGAATATAAAAAGGTAACTCTCTCGTGGGGCTTCATCACAGGGAAGGTCAACTGGTTGACCACAAGCCTAAAAATCCTCAGGGAATTCCTCATACCCATTGTCATCTGTTACCCATCCGAGATTTTTATCCAAATAAAGAAAATAAACAAGTGTAAGTACATCCCGTACTTAACAAGTTAACATGGGGTTATGAAGCTCAAAAAGGTTGACTCTGGTTTACTGCAGTTAGCATTTTTAGTAAGTCAAGCTTTTATTCTCAGGTATTATCAAATTATGCTTAAGCTCCCATTTAATCCCATATGAACAGATATCAGGGTCAAGTGTATCATATATCATCATAGAACAACTTAAATGATCAACAACAAGTAACCAGTTATTCTATGAGTTTTTCGGGCCACTCGTGACCGTGAGCACGGCTGTTATAACAGTTTGTTACCCTCTGCAGAGGTGGTGCACATTCACCGCGAGTCGTGATTCCCATATGCCCGGGTTAATTACTCCCATGTCACTGCCAAGGTGAGCAGGCAGGGTACACTATGAAGCCTTTTCATAGGTTTCTCTAACAAGTTAGGGCCGCTAGGTTTCTTTGGCAGGCAGATGTAGGAACCCCCCCTTTCCTATGGCACATATCCATCGCGGCTATACACATAAAAATAGAGGCAGCCCTATACCCAACGTGGCAAGCCCCATTTGCGCTAAAAAGGTAACCTCTAACTAGCTAGAAAAGGTCCTATTACTAAGCTAAAGTCAGAGCCATATGACTCCTGGTTGCACTGTCAGTCCCAGCTTTTGTCGACAAATAAGTCCTTATGGAGGGCCAGGAGCAATATGATCAAAAGTCATTTGCACCTTTGCCCTATGGAACAGTTGTTATAAATCATGTTATACTTTTAGCTCCATAGAATCATTCATCATCATGTAGATCATGTTCAGTTAGAGCACTAGCAATCTACCCATATGCAATTACCCCATAGGAGTCAAGGGAACAAGTCATCAAATGTCTAGAATGTCCTTAGGGTTATCAAAATTAGACACATGCACATGAGTAATTGATTAAAGTGAAATAGGACATCATGGTAGGCCCATGCTATACTTGCCTTGGTTCATAAACTCTTGCTAGTCCTGCTGGTCATCGAAGAATTCTTGGTCTCCAACGTTCTCCTCATCGTCTGAATGCGACCAACACGGCAACATACAACATTCCAAAAGCATTCATGCAAAGAAAACATTCCTATAATTAGAATAGTACACCAATAGTATAGAAAACAAGATAAAATGTTTGTGAAAATAATCTACGTCTCGCTACGATCACGTCAATGCGAAGTTCATGAAAAACGGAGCTAAAATGCGAAAGTTATGATTTAAACGGGATTTCCTATAGCAATATATTTAATTAAATCTAACCATGAAATTTAAAAGTTCCAAACTTGACTAACAGTGGTTCTAACATGTTGATTATGGAATTACGAAGCTAACGCGATTTGAACGGATCAATTCAGAGCTAAAACGACGATTTTATAAGCAAAACAGTTCAAATGGCATTTCTGTAAATACTGAAAACGTATTTTAGACTAAAGCAGTGAACTTTACGCTTTCAAAATGAGAATGCGTACTCGGGGAAATGGGCTTTGGACTACGGGTTAGGACTTAGAAAAGCTCAGGGTCTCTTTAGCAAATATACCCGCGAAGGGGTATCGGCCATCCAGGGCCGTTGATCAAACGATGGAGGGCTTGAATTAGATATGGGGAGGGAAGAGAAGGAGACGCCGGCGGGGAACAGTGCAGCCACGGTGGCTCTCCATGGCCGACGGCGTGAAGCACTCTGGTGAGCATGGTACGGGGCTAGGGGCCATGGTTCGAAGAACCGAAACCACCGGATGAGAGAGGGGGAGTAGGCGAACACGTCCAGGCCAAAGAGGTGGCCAGAGGGTGCGGCTGTGGCGGCGGTCGCCATGGCTGGTGGCCAAAAGCTAACGGCGCATGCGGTTAGAGCCCTAGGGGCCACAAAACTCGAATTAAATGGCATGGGGAGGTAGAGGGAAGCATGGCGAGGCTCACAGCGGGGAAACTCAGGGTTAGAGATGGCTCAGGGAAGGCGAGCAACGTGGATGGCGGACGACGGTCTTCGGTGATCTCCATGCGCCAGTTACGGGCTCCGAGGCGCGAGCGAGAGGAAAAAATGGAGCGGGGAGCGGCAGCAGGGGGGCGGCTCGAGTGGGCCGGCCCAAGAGAAAACGGGAGGAGGAGGGCGAGTAGGCCGCGGGGAGGAAATGGGCCAGCAGGCCGATTGGGCTAGCGGGAGGGAGCTAGGCCAGCAGGCCGGAATTGAGAGAGAGGAGGTTATTTCCTTTATTTTTTTCCAAATAAATTTTCCAAATGATTTTCAAATTGAATTTAAATTCATTTGAACTTTGAATCAAGACCAATCATCACAAAAATAAATATACAGTAGCATGTATGCATCAAGAAGTTTTTAACCTTATATTTGATTTTAATTTCACAAAATTTATTATTTTCCTACATTTGTATGCACACATAATTGCGTAAATAAATCAAATTTAGCTATTTTAAAAGAGTGCAAATTTTAGGGTGTTACAATTCTACCCCACTTAAGATGAATCTTGTCCTCGAGATTTGGGTAATTGCTTACTCAAACAGTTGTGGGTAAGACTTTCTCAGATCCTCTTCTCTTTCCCAAGTAGCCTCATCCTCTGTATATCGATTCCACTGCACCTTACACATCTTTATAGTTCGGCTTCTTGTAACTCTTTCGGTGGTTTCCAAGATCTTTATCAGATACTCTTCATAAGTAAGATCTTCTTTGACAGCGAGTTCTTTCAAAGGAATTTGCTCTTCTGGTACCCTCAAACACTTCTTCAATTGGGAAACATGGAACACGTCGTGCACACCTGACAAACTCTCAGGCAGTTCCAACTGATAAGCTACTTATCCACGTCTCTCTAGGATCTTAAAAGGTCCAATATACCTTGGTGCTAACTTTCCCTTCATATTAAATCTTTTCACACTTCTCATTGGCGACACCTTCAAATACACATAATTACCAATTTCAAAAGTTAGCTCTCTTCTGCGAGTATCAGCGTAACTCTTCTATCGGGACTAAGCCACTCTCAAATTGTCTCTAATCATTCTCACTTGTTCTTCCACGTCTCTAAGGACATCGGGTCCAAACACTTGAGTTTCTCCAGTCTGATTCTAGAACAAAGGCATTCTACATTTACATCCATACAATGCCTCAAAAGGTGCCATCTTGAGACTCTTCTGATAACTGTTGTTGTACGAGAACTCTACGTATGGCAGACTCTTATCCCAACTATCACCATACTGTAATGCACAAGCTCTCAACATATCTTCCAAAATCTAGTTGATCCTTTCAGTCTGTCCATCAGTTTGCGGGTGGTAAGCAAAACTAAAATTCAACTTTGTCCCCAAAGATCTATGTACTTTATGCCAGAATTGCGATGTAAACTGAGTGCCTCTATCCGACACATTTTTCTTGGGAACACCATGTAAGCACACTATTCTTTCCATGTACAACTCTGCTAGTCTTGCGCCCATATAGATAGTCTTGACTGGTAAAAAGTGGGTAACCTTGGTGAGTCGATCCACTATTACCCATATTGAATCATAGCCTCTTTGAGTGCAGGGCAATCCTATGATAAAATCCATACCAACTTCCTCCCATTTCCATTCAGGAATCTTCATCGGTTGTAGTAACCCTACAGGTCTTTGATGCTCAGCTTTCACTCTTTGACAAGTGTCACACAAAGTTACATACTCTGCCACATCTCTCTTCAAACCATACCACCAATACTTCTTCTTGAGATCCAAATACATCTTGGTACTTCCGGGATGTATAGAATAAGCAGACTCATGGGCCTCTTGCAGAATTGCATCACGGATAGCCTTCACTTCAGGTACACATATCCTTTTTCCAAACCAAAGAGTGCCATTCTCATCCATTCTGAATCAAGGTGCCTTTCCAAGCACTACATTCTCTGCTATCTCCTTAAGTTTTTCATCCTCTAATTGACCTTTGCGTATCTCTTGTTCCAAAGTAGGCTCTATCACCAATTCCATTGGATTAGTGACAAAACTCAAATTGAGATACTCCATTTCAGCACACAACTCTACTGACATAGATGTCATCTAAAGTCCATTGGCATAGCGCTTTCTACTAAGTGCATCAGCTACGATGTTTGCCTTTCCCGGGTGATAATGCACTTCCAAATCATAGTCTTTGATCAATTCCAACCAATGACATTGTCTCAGATTCATATCTGATTGGGTAAAGATATACTTCAAACTCTTATGATCAGTATAGATATCACTCTTATGTCCAATTAGATAATGTCTCTAGATCTTCAAAGCATGAACCACAGCTGCCAATTCCAAGTCATGAGTAGGATAATTCAACTCATGCTTCCTTAGTTGTCTAGATGCATATGCCACCACTCTTCCTTCTTGCATAAGCACACATCCAAGGCCCAAATGGGATGCATCACAATATATAGAGAAGTTCTTGCTTAAATCGGGCAAAATTAATACTAGAGCTGTAGTCAATCTCTTCTTTAGCTCATCAAAGTTTGCCTGGCATTTATCCGACCATACATACTTAGCATTCTTTTCCAACAGAGCTGTCATAGGCTTGGCTAGCTAGGAAAAACCTTCAATGAACCTTCTGTAGTATCCAGCCAATCCCAAAAGGCTATGAATCTCACTTACAGTGGTTGGTGGTTTCCAATTCAATACATCTTGCACTTTGCCTGGATCCACTGCTATTCCACCATTGGAGACAATATGACCCAGAAAAGAGACTTCCTTCAACAAAAACTCACACTTGCTCCGCTTAGCGTACAACTTATGCTCTCTAAGCTTTTGCAAGACCAACCTTATATGTTCAGCATGTTCTTCTTCAGTCTTAGAGAATATTAGTATGTCATCTATGAATACCACCACAAATTTATCCAGAAACTCCATGAACACCTTATTCATCAGATACATAAAGTATGTAGGTGCATTAGTCAATCCAAAAGACATAACGGTGTACTCATATAATCCATACCGTGTAGTGAATGCTGTCTAGGGTATGTCCGAGTTTTGAATCTTAAGCTGATGATAACCAGAGCAGAGATCAATCTTGGAGAACACATGGGCTCCTCTCAACTGATCAAACAAATCATCAATCCTAGGCAAAGGGTATTTATTCTTGATTGTAACCTCATTAAGTGAATGGTAATCCACACACATCCATTGACTACCATCCTTCTTATCCACAAAGATCACAGGTGCCCCCCATGGGGAAGAACTAGGGCGTATGAAACCTTTTTCTTCCAACTCTTTTAGTTGTTTCTTAAGCTCTTCTAATTCATTAACCCCCATTCTATATAGATGTTTAGCTATTGGTGCAGTTCTAGGTAATAATTCAATAATGAATTCAATGTCTCGGTCAGGTGGCATACCTGGCAAGTCATCGGGGAAGACATCCGAGAACTCCTCCACGACACGATCTTGTTCATTGGCTTCACCATCTAGCTGGTTCACTGTGGCTGTAGGCTGAGCTTGCACTACCACTTCTACACAGATTCTATCTCCATTGAGTGATGTCACAACCACAGATTTCTCCTGACACTGAATCATTGCCCGGTGTTGTTTCATCCAATCCATTCCCAAAATAAGATCAATTCCCGTTGTTCTCAATACAATTAGTTTCACTTTGAAGTCTACCCCCTTAAAAAATGCTAGTTGAGGGACTCCAATATGAAGCAGGCATACTACCTCCCGGTGAATTTACTAGTATGGGGTTTTTCATGGCACATAAAGGTATGCTATGCATTCTAACAAAAGCTTAGGAAATAAAAGAATGCGAAGCACCAGAATCAAAAAGTACTGTAGCAGAGATAGAGTTGGCGTTGAACGTACCCAACATAACCTCTGGCATCTCTTGAGCTGCATCATATGACACATAGTTCACCTTTGCAGTGTGAGGTGGTCGGGTGTTGAACTTCTGATTGCCAGTCTGGTTCTGAGGTGCTTGTTGGTTCTGCTTCTTAGGGCACTAATGAGCATAGTGACCTACTTCTCCATAGCGGTAGCAGGCATTGGGGTTATTGGGTGCACCACTCTTCATAGGAGCATTGTTGGATGGTCCCTGGCGTGTTGCCGGATTGCTAGTCTATTGCGGGGGACACTGATTACCATACTATTGCTGGTACTGAGGGCGTTGCTGGAACTGATCCCGTTGAGGATACTGACCATGATTTCCCTGGTTAGATGGTCCTTGATTCCTTTGTTGGAAACCCTACTGGGGATAGGCATGCGGGCGAGTGTTACTTCTAGAAGCTTGCCCTTGAAGCCTCCTCTTCTTGGCTTCCATCTCTTTGCGCTTATCATCAATCACAATAGTGTGGTTCATTAATGACTGAAAGTTGGGGTAGGTGTTGGACATCAGTTGAAGCTGCAGTCCATCATAGAGTCCCTTGAGGAAATGGCATTGCTTATCCTTGTCCTTAGCCACATTATTTGGAGCATAGCGTGACAGTTGAGCAAACTTGTCACGATACTCCGCCATAGTCATGGATCCTTATTTGAGGGACCTAAATTCCTCCTGCTTCAATTTCACAAGTCCATCAGGGATATGATAAGATCGGAAATTGTCCTTGAATTCCTACCAGGTGATAGCAGGAGCATTGTTGGGACATCCATACTAGAAAGAATCCCACCAATCCTGAGCTACTCCCTGGAGTTGACCAGAAGCATACAACACCTTCTCTAGATCGTTGCATTGTGCTATGTTAAGTTGCTTCTCTACAGCACACAGCCAATCATCTGCCTCCATAGGGTCTATGGCATGAGTGAACACTAGTGGATGGCCCTTCATAAACTCTCCATGCTTATCTCTGACCTGAACAGGTGGTGGTCCTCTTACAGGTTCATTGTCCAAGCACTGTATCATAGCTTGCATCAACTGCGCTTGCATTCTCAATATTTGTTCCATGGTCATAGGTGGCGGTGGTGGTGGATTTATGAGGGCATCATGTCCATGACCATGGCCTCTGCCTCTTTCTCCTCTTGTGGCCATCTGTTTTCCAACAAATGCACAAAATTTAGAGATTTTCTAAATTATAGAGAGCTTACAAAAGATAAGAAACAATGCTGAGAATTTTCTGGACAAGATTCAAATTCAGCAGTTCAGTAAAACTATTATAACTCGAGTTTCAGAGATCCAACAGAGGTGTACCAAGAATTATTAGAAAGCTTAGGAGATCAGCTACAACTTTTATTTAGATCACTTTTACAGATTCTACCACCCACATGGTCAAAAGTAGAGCTAAACCGAATATGTTCTGGTTTCTAGACTGCGCAGGAACATCAACTTGTGATAGCTAGATCTCACAAACCTGAACAGCTATTGATGTGATTCTAGAGACATTTGAAATATACAGAGGTCTAGTTATCTCCAAAAAAAATTTAGAATTTTTGACAGCCTAGATTTCGAGATACCAGAAAAAGAACACAGGCTGCTCCAGAAATCAGCACAGCAGAGATAAGATAAAGCGAAACATCTACATTAAGATTTCATTCTAAACTTAAGGTTCCAATCTAAGGAAGTTGTGGACATGTCCACAAACTTCCAGCAATCAAACAAATATCAAATCAACCAAGTTCACAAATTAGAACATCTAGTCATCTAAGTTCACAAGACCAAACAAGACTAAATAAGAAACACGAACTAACAACGTGGTAATCTAGATCAAGGCACCTAACACCTATGGAGTGGTGTCAATCATGGTGAAGGATTGGCGCTTCTTCTTGTAGATGGATGGCTGCCTAAGTTGAGCTCAAAGTTCATCCACTTGCTTCTGGAGACGTCTCTCAGCCCTCTGAGATGCACGTAGTTCTCCTTTGACTTCCTCATCCACCCCTTGCATAGCGTGGACATGCTGCACCGTTGCTTCCAGAGTTGGGTCACTCTCTGGTGGAGCCAAGACCTGCCAAACACCCTCATGATCATTGCGAGGAAGGAACCTGAATCGATCCTCCCTCATGGCCTCAAAGCGACGACCATGGTAGTGGATGTAGGCGTCCTGTGCTGCATCCTCCATGCCATCCAAGGCATGGGACCTCCTAGCAGTGGCATGGTGGACAGTCTCCACCTCATATCCATTCTTGATGTCATTCCAAGCGGTGACCACCAGCTCTACCTTCCAGAAGGTAGTCTCCAATGGATGCTGGTACTCTGCACAATGGTAGCTGATGGAGGCGTGCAGGTCGGGGTAGTAGTCGTCCAGCATGTGAGTGAGGAGGGTGTGGTAGTAGGCCATCTCTAGGCTGGCTTGAAGTAGTACTTGCACTTCCAGCCTATCTCCTCATCCACCATGGGGACGGCTGGGGATGGTGCAGGTGCAGGGGAAGTAGCCGTCGACTCCTCAGGTGAAGCTATGATAGGATAGACCGGTGTGACAGTTGGAGTAGGAGCAGGTGCAGGCGTCGGGGTAGCCATCTCCTCGTCGTCGGAGATGATCACAATCTCCTTCTCCGCCTATGGAGCACGTGGGGTGAACAGAGCATGATAGCTAGCAGTGCTGAGGCGAGCAGTCTTCGGGTTATGAGACATCTATAGATTTAAAGTGAGATAGAATTAAAATCAACAATTTTATATAATAGATTAAGGTATGAAAAGCATAAATGTTTTAATAAAATAACAAGAATAAGACAGTAAGCAAGAAACCAGAGGAGCAAAGATGCTAAAACGACCGTTTTCTAACTAGGCTTGCGTCTTACAGTCAACACGGCTCTGATACCAATTTATCACACCCAATTTTAAGGATAAAATTGAATGCACAAAACTCGTGTGTGCCTAGGGATCAATCACACACATAAGCTGACACATTACATAAAGTATCATCACGGTGTCCTTACATCAGATCCATAATATAACTTAGTCTTACATTATACTACGAAATATAAAAAGGTAACTCTCTCGTAGGGCTTCATCATAGGGAAGGTCAACTGGTTGACCACAAGCCTAAAAATCCTCAGGGAATTCCTCATATCCGTTGCCATCTATCACCCATCTAGGATTTTTATCCAAATAAAGAAAATAAACAAGCATAAGTATATCCCGTACTTAACAAGTTAACATGGGGTTATGAAGCTCAAAAAGGTTGACTCTGGTTTACTGCAGTTAGCATTTTTAGTAAGTCAAGCTTTTATTCTCAGGTATTATCAAATTATGCTTAAGCTCCCATTTAATCCCATATGAACAGATATCAGGGTCAAGTGTATCATATATCATCATAGAACAACTTAAATGATCAACAACAAGTAACCAGTTATTCTATGAGTTTTCTGGGCCGCTCGTGACCATGAGCATGGCTGTTATAACGGTTTGTTACCCTCTACAGAGGTGGTGCACATTCACCACGAGTCATGATTCCCATATGCCCGGGTTAATTACTCCCATGTCACTGCCAAGGTGAGCAGACAGGGTACACTATGAAGCCTTTTCATAGGTTTCTCTAACAAGTTAGGGCCGCTAGGTTTCCTTGGCAGGCAGATGTAGGAACCCCCTTTCCTATGGCACATATCCATCGCGGCTATACACATAGGAACAGAGGCAGCCCTATACCCAATGTGGCAAGCCCCATTTGCGCCAAAAAGGTAACCTCTAACTAGCTAGAAAAGGTCCTATTACTGAGTTAAATTCAGAGTCATATGACTCTCCCGGGTTGCACTGTCAGTCCTAACTTTTGCCGATAGATAAGTCCTTATGGAGGGCCGGGAGCAATATGATCAAAAGTCATTTGCACCTTCACCCTATGGAACAGTTGTTATAAATCATGTTATACTTTTAGCTCCATAGAATCATTCATCATCATGTAGATCATGTTCAGTTAGAGCACTAGCAATCTACCCATATGCAATTACCCCATAGGAGTCAAGGGAACAAGTGATCAAATGTCTAGAATGTCCTTAGGGTTATCAAAATTAGACACATGCACATGAGTAATTGATTAAAGTGAAATAGGACATCAAGGTAGGCCCATGCTATACTTGCCTTGGTTCACAAACTCTTACTGGTCCTACTGGTCATCGAAGAATTCTTGGTCTCCAACGTTCTCCTCACCGTCTGAACGCGACCAACACGGCAACATACAACATTCCAAAAGCATTCATGCAAAGCAAACATTCCTATAATTAGAATAGTACACCAATAGTATAGAAAATAAGATAAAATATTTGTGAAAATAATCTACGTCTTGCTACGATCACGTCAACGCGAAGTTCACGAAAAACAGAGCTAAAATGCGAAAGTTATGATTTAAACGAGATTTCCTATAGCAATATATTTAATTAAATCTAATCATGAAATTTAAAAGTTCCAAACTTGACTAATAGTGGTTCTAACATGTAGATTATGGAATTACGAAGCTAACGCGATTTGAACGGATCAATTAGGAGCTAAAACGATGATTTTATAAGCAAAACAGTTTAAATAGCATTTCTGTAAATACCGAAAACGTATTTTAGACTAAAGCAGCGAACTTTACGCTTTCAAAATGAGAATGCGTACTCGGGGAAATGCGCTTTGGACTGTGGGTTAGGACTTAGAAAAGCTCAGGGTCTCTTTAACAAATTTACCTGCGAAGGGGTATCGGCCATCCAAGGCCGTTGATCAGACGATGGAGGGCTCGGATTAGATGTGGGGAGGGAAGAGAAGGAGACGCTGGTGGGGAATAGTGCAGCCGCGGTGGCTCTCCATGGCCGGCAGCGTGAAGCACTCCGCCGAGCATGGTACGGGGGCTAGGGGCCATGGTTCAAAGAACCGAAACCACCGGATGAGAGAGGGGGAGCAGGCGAACACGTCCAGGCCAAAGAGGTGGCCGGAGGGTGCGGCCGTGGCGGTGATCGCCATGGCCGGCGGCCAAAAGCTAACGGCGCATGCGATTAGAGCCCTAGGGGCCATGAAACTCGAATTAAATGGCATGGGGAGGTAGAGGGGAGCATGGCAAGGCTCACAGTGGGGAAACTCGGGGTCGAAGATGGCTCGGGGAAGGCAGGCGATGTGAACGGCGGACGGCGGTCTTCGGTGATCTCCGTGCGCCGGTTGCGGGCTTCGAGGCGCGAGCGAGAGTGAAAAATGGAGCGGGGAGCGGCAGCAGGGGGCGGCTCGGGTGGGCCGACCCAGGAGAAAACGGGAGGAGGAGGGCGAGCGGGCCGTGGGGAGGAAATGGGCCAGTAGGCCAGTTGGGCCAGTGGGAGGGAGCTGGGCCAGCAGGCCGGAATTGAGAGAGAGGAGGTTATTTCCTTTATTTTTTTTCCAAATAAATTTTCCAAATGATTTTCAAATTGAATTTGAATTCATTTGAACTTTGAATCAAGACCAATCATCACAAAAATAAATATGTAGTAGCATGTATGCATCAAGAAGTTTTTAACCTTATATTTGATTTTAATTTCACAAAATTTATTATTTTCCTACATTTGTATGCACACATAATTGCGTAAATAAATCAAATTTAGCTATTTTAAAAGAGTGCAAATTTTAGGGTGTTACACTCGCTTCGATGATTCACCTTCTTGAGTCTTCCCAAGTCGGTTACGCAGAGGAATCCCGTGATTTCTTTTAACGATTAAGTCCTCCTTGGTGGTTTTCTAATTAAATCCTGCTGGAAACACAGATTCACCAAAACTCATGGAATTTGTCAGTTTAAACCACTAAGCCTACATTGGTGATCCATTTTAGCCATCTATTCAAGTTATATTGATGGTTTATGATGAATGTTAACTACCGTCAACAACCGGCGAAGCGAGTGTTGCGCTACCCTACAAAAAATGCAAGCCACCTACCATAATTCTAGTGACTATGATCTCTAAGTACATAATTTGCTAAGTCACTATACTAAGTTAGTGAGCTCTCAAAGACTAACTAAAGAGCCTCATTAACCACTAGACCCGACACAAGCTTGCTCTCAAAACTAATTACACTAAAGAATGAAGCAACACTAGAAATATAAATGCACAAGAGAGGGTGATGATGATTATACCGACGTGTCGAGGAGTGAGCCAATCACAAGATGATCACAATCAATCACAAGATAACCAATAAAATCCTTGAACAGTAATGACACAAGATTTTTTACCAAGGTTCACTTGCTTGCCGGCAAGTTAGTCCTCGTTATGGCGATTCACTCACTTGGAGGTTCACGTGCTAATTGGCATCACATGCCAAACCCACAACCGGGTGCCGCACAACCAACATAAGATGAGGATCATACAAGCCATGAGCAATCCACTAAAGTACCTTTTGGCTCTCTATCGGGGAAAGATCAAGAACCCCTCACAATCACCACAATTGGAGCTAGAGACAAGCACCTTCATCCGCTCGACGATCCTCGCTACACCAAACCATCTAGGTGGTGGTAACCACCAAGAGTAACAAACAAATCCCATAGCGAAACACGAACACCAAGTGCCTCTAGATGAAATCACTCAAGCAATGCACTTGGATTCACTCCCAATCTCACAAAGATGGTGAATCAATGACAGAGATGAGTGGGAGGACTTTGGCTTAGCTCACAAGGTTGCTATGTCAATGTAAATGGTCAAGAGTGTGAGCTTGAGCTAGCCATGGGGCTTAAATATAAGCCCCCATGAAATAGAGCTGTTGGGCTCTCACTATAGCCTGTTGCGGGGTGATCGGACACACCAGTTAGATCGATTGGATGCACCAGCCCCAGCGTCCAGTCACCGATCGCTATCCACATGTCCCCTGGGTTCAACCTCACGCGTACGATTCCAACGGTCAACTCGCTTCCTCACGCGTGTTAAAGAATGACCGAACGTAGCACACCAAGACCGAACGCACCATGACCGCATCCGCTCGCATGCTTGCCTGCACGCCAACACCATGACCTGACACGCCACTGTGCGACCTAACTCTATGCCACATCGTGTTCAATCGGATCTAGTAAGGGTCCGAAGACAATTTTCATCGATTGGATGCATCCACTCAACCTTGACCTAACGCTATCCAGTGTCCAATCCATACTGCCGCCACACACCAACAAAAATGCTACCACATCACCATACATCAGCATCGATTGGACTCAACCACTGCACGTCCGATCACTTTCTTCTCGTAGCGTCTGGTCACAAGACCAAAGCTAAGCCACTTCTCCACTGCTGACTGGACATGCAGGTCTAGCATCCGGTCCTATGTTCGGTCAGCTTCAGTGACTTCCTCAACTTTCCAAACTTCACCACCCTTGCTTAAATGTGCCAACCACCAAGTGTAACACTTTGCGCACGTGTGTTAGCATATTTTCACAAACAATTTTAAGGGTGTTAGCACTCCACTAGATCTCATATTTATGCATGTGTGCAAACTTGAAACCAAACCATTTGAGCACACATGTAGGGGGAGGTATCACTACCAAGTTAGGTTTTATGGTGCTTATCCAAATCTTAACATAGAGCTTAAATGTTAGATAAGTAGTATATAACCCAAATCAAGTTAGCAATTTACACTTGTGTGACGTGCTAGCTTGAAAGGAGCTAAATTTCTATATCTTTGTAGAGTTGTCATCAACTACCAAAAAGGGGAAGATTGAAAGGTCCCTGTTTGGTTTTGGTAATTGAGTGACAACCTAGGTGGACTAATTGTGTTCAATGTGAGATACATAGGAAATTAGTCCATAGGTACATGTGTGTGAGCAACATATGCCATAGAGGTGAAAATGGCTTGGAGATGTTGCAAAGCTCACACATGTGATGAAGGAGCTCATTGCATATGAGACATGACATGGAGTCATGTGACTAAGGTGGAGAAGATCAAGACAAGGCTTGGCTCGATAGACCGGTTGCAAGTGTGAAGGGCAAGTTGAGTGATGACTTGGCGCCGATGGACCGAGGCAATGGTAAAGAGCAAGTGAAGTCAAGATCGATGAACCAATATAGTCACGTGATGATATGAAGTGGATCATATCATTTGGTGATTGGTTGGTGCATGTGTCACATTGACATCGAAGGAGATGAAGTGGAATGCGCAAGGCAAAGGTATAACCTAGGGTATTTCATTTCACCGGTCAAAGGTTGTGTAGAGAAGTGCATGACCGGGTTTAGGATAGATGGCCATACTATTAAGAGGAGCAAACTTATTTGTATATCGGTCATCTAGTGCCACTTGAGCGATCTAACCTTGGATATGTGTTAGGATTGAGTGGCATGGTGAATTGAGTGACTAATCCTTTGGAAAATGTTTGTGAAAAGCTAACACATGTGCACAAGTTGGTGAACACTTGGTGGTGTTAGCATATTTGCAAAGGTGTTGAAAAAGGAGAAGAAATGAAGGAAAAACTGAGCTCGGGGTGTTGCCCTAGGGGTATCACGACCCCTGTCTAGTGCACCGCCACCCCTATGGTGGTGATTGGTTGAGGAGGCCAAGAGCAGCAAGTTGAGCCTAGCACCGCCACTGGTGGTCCAGTGGCACCGCCACCCCTAGGGTGGTGCCCACCTAGACTTGCCAAGAAGGGCAGCATGGGCACGGTCATTGGAGTGTCCAATGTACACCGCCACAACGAGGGCAGTACAACGCCTGGTCACTATCGCTGGTGGGGCGGTGCCACCGCCCCTTTATTCTAGAGAGGGGGTATTTCGGGTGACTAGATGGGTGGTCACCACCCTCCCTAGGGTAGTGCCACCACCACTATGTCTAGTGCCCTTGCGCTAGTCAAACTAGCTATGGGGGTGACCATTGGGGGGCACCACCACCCCTAGGGCGGTGCCACTACCGCCTTGTCTAGTGCCCTCGTAGAAAAGGGATCTTTGCTCCAACAACTCTATTTGGCTTGGGGCTATAAATAGAGGTGGAGCTCGAGCATTTGGCTGGTGGAGCACCCTTGGGACTGAGTGTCCATGCTTGGGGAGTGCTTGGGATCCCTCTAACTCACTTGAGATTGATAGTGATCATCCGATTGAGTGAGTGAGCGATTCTAGTGCGATTGCATCATGAGCTTGCATCGAGTAGCACTAGGTGATCGAGTTGCAAGCTGGTGGTGCTTGTTACTCTTGGAGGTTACCACCTCCTAGATGGCTTGGTGGCTTATGACTCCATGGAAGCATGCGAGAAGAATGTGCGGTGCTCCGGAGGAGGATTTGTGAGGGGGATTGTGCTCACCCGCGGGGATCACGAAGAGCAACTCTAGTTGAATGTGTCATTGAGCTACCCTTACTTTTGGGGTAGGTTCTAGTGGTCCCCAATGTGCAGCCTTAGTGGGTGATGCCAATTAGCTACCAAACCACCAAGTGAGCGGTCAACACAACGGGGACATAGCTTGGTGGCAACCAAGTGAACTTTGGGAGAAAATCACCGTGTCAACATTGTCTTCATCATCTTCTCGGTCATTTGCATTTCACAAAACACAAACTTGTATTACTTTCATTTACATTGTGCTTGTGTAATTGCTCTTGTGACTAGCTTAGCTTTAGTAGTTTGCTAGTTGCCTTCTTGCTTATGTAGCATAGAAGTAGCTCTCTTGCATGGCTAATTAGGTTTTAGTAACCTTGTTAGTCACATTGCTTAGTTTGTGTAGCTAAGTAATTTGTGCTCTCTAATTTGGCTTGTGTAGCCTTGTTATTGAGCATTGCTAGTGAGCTTACGGGTTTTGTGCTTTTGCTTCACTAGTTGTGTAGGAGCTTCCTCGGTTGTGTGAAGTACTGGTGCATAGGTTTATGTGACCTTGCTCTAGAATTGATTAGGTGAGCTCAAGCTAGCCCTGGCACCTTTGTTGCCTAATTAAGATCTTTTTAAGGTGCTTGTGAACTTAGATAGAGGGGTATAGTCTTGGCTAGACCGATAGTTTTAATTTCATATTTGTTTTAGTTAGCCAACATGATTAATTTTAGAAAGGACTATTCACCTCCTCAAGTCTGCCATCTCGACCCTACACTTGACCAGCCTTAGGCTAGTTGCTGAACACCCTTAAGCCTTGGTGGCTTATGTAGGTATGCTAGGATGCCCTCTAACTCACTTGTGCTTGCAAGAGTGTGATCCGATTACGAGTGAGTGTGATTCTAGTGCGTTGCATCATGAGGTTGCACCGCACAATCTACTCGCGTGCTTCAACGGAGTCACCTTCTTGCTTATGTAGCATAGAAGTAGCTCCCTTGCATGGCTAATTTTGTTTTAGTAACCTTGTTAGTCACATTGCTTAGTTTGTGTAGCTAGGTGATTTACAACAACAACAACAACAAAGCCTTTAAGTCTCAAACAAGTTGGGGTAGGCTAGAGTTGAAACCTGGTAGAAGCAATCAAGGTTCAGGCATATGAATAGCTATTTTCTAAGCACTCCTATTTAAGGCTAAGTCTTTGGGTATATTCTATCCTTTCAAGTATCCTTTTATTGACTCTACCTAAGTCAACTTCGGTCTTCCTCTGCCTCTCTTCATGTTACTATCCTGGCTTAGGATTCGACTACGCACCAATGCCTCTAGAGGTCTCTGTTGTACATGTCCAAACCATCTCAACTGGTGTTGGACAAGCTTTTATTTAATTGGTGCTACCCCTAATCTATCATGTATATCATCATTCTAAACTCGATACCTTCTTGTATGACCGCAAATCCAACGCAACATACGCATTTCCATGACACTTATCTGTTGAACATGTCATCTTTTCATAGGCCAATATTTTGCACCATACAACATAGGAGGTCTAATCGCCGTCCTATAAAACTTGCCTTTTAGCTTCTATGGTACCCTTATGTCACATAGGACACCAGATACTTGGCACCACTTCATCCACCATGCTTTGATTCTATGGCTAACATCTTCATCAATATCCCTAGTCTCTCTATAGCATTGATCCTAAATATCGAAAGGTATCCTTCCTAGGCACTACTTGACCTTCCAAACTAATATCTTCCTTCCTCCCGAGTAGTAGTGCCGAAGTCACAAATCATATACTCAGTTTTAGTTCTACTGAGTCTAAAACCTTTGGACTCCAAAGTCTCCCGCCATAACTCTAGTTTCTGATTCCACTCCTGTGCGGCTTTCATCAACTAGCACTACATCGTCCATGAAAAGCATACACCAAGGGATGTCCCCTTGTATGTCCCTTGTGACCTCATCCATCACTAAGGCAAACAGATAAGGGCTCAAAGCTGACCCTTGATGTAGTCCTATCCTAATCGAGAAGTCATCCGTATCTCCATCACTTGTTCGAACACTAGTCACAACATTGTTGTACATGTCCTTAATGAGCCTGACTGTACTTTATTGGGACTTTATGTTTGTCCAAAGCCCACCACATAGCATTCCTTGGTATTTTATCATAAGTCTTCTCTAAGTCAATAAAAACCATGTGTAGGTCCTTCTTCTCCCTATACTGCTCCATAACTTGTCTTATTAAGAAAATGGCTTCCATGGTTGACCTTCTGAGCATGAAACCAAATTAGTTCATAGAGACCCACGTTATTGCTCTCAAACGATGCTCGATAACTCTCTCCCATAGCTTCATAGTATGGCCCATCAACTTATTTTCCCGGTAATTAGTACAACTTTGAATATCCCCTTTATTTTTGTAGATCGGTACCAAAATACTTCTCCTCCACTCGTCAGGCATCTTGTTCGATCGAAAAATATGGTTGAATAGCTTGGTTAGCCATACTATAGCTATGTCCTCGAGGCATCTCCACACCTCGATTGGGATACCATCCGGTCCCATCACCTTACCTCCTTTCATCCTTTTCAACGCCTCTCTGACCTCATATTCTTGGATTCTCCGCACAAAGCACCTATTGGTGTCATTAAAAGAGTCATCCAACTGAAAGGTTATGTTTGTATTCTCACCATTGAACAATTTGTCAAAATACTCTTGCCATCGATGTTGGATCTCATCCTCCTTCACCAAGAGATGCTCCCTTTTATCCTTAATGCACTTAACTTGGTTGGAGTCCCTTGTCTTTCTCTCACAAACCCTAGCCATCCTATAAATGTCCTTCTCTCCTTCCTTTGCACTCAAATGTTGGTAAAGATCCTCGTACGCTCTACCCTTTGCCACACTTATAGCTCACTTTGCAGTCTTCTTTGCCACCTTGTACTTCTCTATGTTGTCCACACTCCTGTCATGGTACAAGTGTCTATAGCATTCTTTCTTATCCTTAATATCCCTTTGGACTTCCTCATTCAACCACCAAGTATCTTTAGCTTTGCCTCCACTTCCTTTGGTTACTCCACACACCTCTAAGGCCACCTTCCGAATGCTGGTTGCCATCTTCTCCCACATGTTGTTTATGTCCTCTTCTTCCTTCCAAGAGCCCTCTTTGATAACTCTTTCCCTAAATACATCTGACGTCTCCCCTTTCAGTTTCTACCACTTTGTTCTTTCAATCTTAGCTTGTTTATCCCTATGGGCACGCACCTGAAAACAAAAGTCTAACACCAAAAGCTTATGTTGAGAAATAACACACTCCCCTGGTATTACCTTGCAACCCAAGCATGCTTGTTTGTCCTTTCTTCTTGAGAGGACAAAGTCAATCTAGCTAGAGTGTTGTTCGCTACTGAAGGTCACTAGATGAGATTCTCTCTTTCTAAAGAAAGCGTTGGCTATCATTAGGTCAAAAGCTACCGTGAAGTTTAGAACTTTCTTCCCCTCCTGATTCCTACTACCATACCCAAAACCTCCATGAACTGCCTTGAAACCTACGCTTGTAGTACCTACATGCCCATTAAGATCTTCTCCTATAAAAAGCTTATCACTACTAGGTACAACTCTAATTAGTCTATCTAAGTCTTCCTAGAACTGTCTCTTAGCACTCTCATCGAGGCCTACTTGGGGGGCATACGCACTAATTACGTTCAAGACCATATCACCAACGATAAGCTTGACTAAGATAATCCTATCTCCTTGCCTTCTCACTTACACCACACCATTCTTAAGGCTCTTATCAATCAAAACTCCTACTCCATTTTTATTCGCGACTGTCCCTACGTACCAAAGCTTGAAACCTGTATTGTCCACCTCCTTCGCCTTCTGACCCTTCCATTTAGTCTCTTGAACACATAATATATTTACACGCCTCCTAGTCACGGTATCAACTAATTCTCTTAACTTACCTGTAAGCGACCCTACATTCCAACTACCTAAATAGATCCTAGTTGGTTCGACTAGCTTCCTTACCCTTCGCACCCGTCGACTCAGATGTGAAGACCCTTGCTCATTTTTCACTACACCCGGGCACCGATGTAGCGCGCCACTAAGGAAGCGACAACTTGATCCTTACTCACTTGACACCATACCCAGATCGCGACACGGCGTGTCACCAAGGGGGTGTCGACCTGGCCCTTGCCCATTTAACACCATACCTGGGTTCCGATATGGCGTGTCGCTAAGAGGGTTACGCCCCAATAGTTTTCTTTTGGGTTTCATCTCCATTAGAATGGCTAGATTTAATGTTGGCTCGCCACGCCTATCACAACCCTCCTCCTTTACCAGGGCTTGGGACTTGCTATGTTGATTTACGCTCGCTAATTTGGCTTGTGTAGCATTGTTATTGAGCATTGTTAGTGAGCTTAGGAGCTTTGTGCTTTTACTTACTAGATTGTGTAGGAGCTCCTCTGGTTGGCAAAGTACTAGTGCATAGGTTTGTGTGACCTTGCTCTACCGGTTGGCAAAGTACTAGTGCATAAGTTTGTGTGACCTTGCTCTAGAATTAATTAGGTGAGCACTAGCTAGCCCGACATCTTTGTTGCCTTATTAGGATCTTTATAAGGTGCTTGTGAACTTAGATAGAGGGGTGTAGTCTTGGCTAGACCGATAGCTTTAATTCCACATTTATTTCGGTTAGGCGGTGCAATTAAGTTTTAGAAAAGACTATTCACCCTCCCTCTAGTTCGCTATCTCGACCCTACACGCTCCTCTAGCCATATTAGGACCTTTCAGCAGGGCGAGGTGGGTAGAGCAGGAGCAGTGGGACGGGCAGCAGAGCAATGGCAGGTGTAGCGAGGCGGGCGCGCGGAGCAGTGATAGGAGCAGCGCGGAGCAGGAGCAGGTCGCCGCCACGCTGGAGAAGGCCACGGCGAGCGGACCCTGCGATGAAGGCTCCCGCGGCGGTCGCATGCGTGCGGCACGATGGAGGACCTCGTGGTGGTCACATGCGTGCTGTGGTGGGGAAGGATCGCATGCATGCGGCGATGGGGAAAGGAAATGTCACTGGTCTTTTTTCTTTTTGGAGAAACCGTGCTGAAGGTGGAGCATAGCAGGTTTATTGGCCCCGATCGCTGCACAGGCCTAGGACCAAAACGTCTTGGACGGATGTCCTCACTAGAGCATTATCGATAATAAACTGAAAGTTTACACAACAGTTTAGAGTAACCCCAACAGCTTGGCCATTCTTATTTTGGAGGCTATTTTAGAATTTTATAGCAAAAGGTAGGCTCTACAGTTGTGCTATCTAACTTTGTAAAATGTAAAGTTGGCTATCCCTTAATTTTTAGTGGTCATATAAAGCCAACCAAGGGCGCTCACTATCTTGACTTTATAAAATAGTAAGGCTGTTGTAGATCTCTTCTTTTTTAGGAGTTTTCTATTTTATAAAATAGCTAAACAATGAAATTTGACTACTAATTTTAGCCAAGCTACCGGGGGTTGCTCGGCTAATGCTAAAATCAGTCAAGAATGATGAGCAGCTTCAACTTTGTAAGTGACTAGGAGGGGGAGGAAAATAATAATAGTAATACAAGAATAGACTACATAATAAAATAAAGAAATGTAAAAGGAAAAAATTACGTTCATGCTTCAACATGGTGGGATATGCTTCAATCAAGATCTTTAAAAAAATAAAAAAAATTAAGATTATACATTTCTGAAATATAATTGGGGTAGTGTCCCGAAACCCAACATAGAAGAACACATTACATGATAGTAACTCCAAAACTACACTTCTCAAGCACTAGAATTCATCACCAATACATATTTCCATCGATTATCAAGTTCAACACGCTCTTAGTGTTTTGGACCACTACTAGTTTGCATTCTTAGAATTGTTGATTTGTGCAAGTATGTGTCATGCCGTTTTGATTACCATAATATTTTAGCATGGTTGTTTGGTTGTTTTGTCGACAAACTATATCAATTATAATCCTATCAATAACAAATTATATTAAGTATTGCTGTTTTGGTGTCAAATTATATCAGTTACGGTTGTTTCAGTACATATGTGAAAGGAGACACTTTGCATTGCTGAAAAATAAAAGAGCCCACACGTTGTTAGTGAACAAACATGCTCCCTCCATCTAAAAATAGAAGACGTTTTAGGTTTGGACACGGGATTAAAGAGATGTAAAAAGATGTTGTATTCAGAAAACAAGATGGAGAGAGATAGAGATATATTGAAAAAATGTATTGGGAGAAGAAAAATGTGCATTGGGAAGTGAAAGTGTAACACCTCGGGTGTTTAAATACTAAAAACTGGACATATCATCATATGCATTGCAAGGCATTGGTCATATTGCAAACTTTGATATGCATTCACTAAAACAAGTTTATATTTATGATATAAGTATTGCTTGGTATTGTTTGAATCAAGTTTGAAACCTTTGTATTGATTTGAAATTCCGAAAACCCTGATTTTTCAATATTTAAACCCTACCCTGAAAATCCATTTCAAAATCAAAGCACATTTTGGGGTTGAGCCTTAAAGCAAAAGTGTAGAGCTTGACAGGGTAGACAAAGTTTATTTTTGGAGTTTTTCAAGTTGTTTAGAAAAATTGGGGGTAATTCAAAAAGGCGTAATTCGTTAAATTTTCCCTATTCGAATTCAAAAGTTCATTTCAAAATATAGACCGAATTTGGGGGTAGTTATAAAAGCAAAGTTGGAGAACTTTTGATTTTGAACAACTTTTGTTTTTGGAGATTTTTGAGTTGTTATGAAAATTTGAGAGTAATTTGTGAATTTTGGTGAATGGCAATTTTGTAATTTATGTGAATAGTGTTCACCATCTAAGCTACATGGCCGGCGACCTTCTTCGGCGTTCCAGGCGCGTCGTGGCCATCCTTGGCATCGCGCTGGCGTAGAAACGGCTCCGTCGTGGCTTCCTTGAGCTTCTGAGCCGCGCTATAAGTACCGAAACGCCGTCGTCGTCGTTTTTCTTCTTCCTCTATTTTCACCGCCGCCGTCATTGTCATCGCTCCGGCGAGCTCGCATCGTCTCCCCAGCGCCGTTGCCGTCTCGGTAAAGGCTGTTCCAGTTCCGTCTTTCTCTTGCGCATCCACCCAGCCAACTATGGTCGACTGATTTCGTCGAGAATCCGCTGTCCACGTCCTTCTTCCTCGCGGTCGGCAACTTCACCGCCGCGGGCGTGTCGTCGTGGCCAGAGCCCTCCGGTGAGCCATTGCCCGTGATCAGTGTACCTACGGCTTCGTCTCGATGCTGTAGTACTTAATCTGTTGTTGTTTACTCGTTTTGATCACTGTAGTCGCTGGTTCTCCATCACCGACGACCTTTGCTCCGTCGTGATCACCGTGGTCATCGTCACGCCTCTCCGTTGCTCCTCCGGCCTTGTGCTCTACTCAGTCGTGTTTGGGTGAACGAAGGTGAACACGTGGTAGTTAATCAAGTTGTTGAGGAGGTTAATCCATCTGTTAAGGTCGGATCGAATACTTGTGAAACGTCACAGGAACCGGACTTTTCCGTCAACGAAGGCAAGCCCCGGATGCATACAACCCTACATTGTGTTTTACAAATTAATTTCGCTTTTGCTTTCCGTTACTGCATTAAGTGATTAGGAGTTAAGTAAGAGCCTAATTGGTGCATTACCACCCTTGTTATTACATATTTACCATATTACCAGTTTTAAATTCGTATATGCCTAGTTTTGCTTAGCTATGCTTAGAACGATAAAAGTCAGGTGATTACCTACCACCTGCAAGTTTTAAATGGAACCTTGTTTACTTATGTTATCATGTGATATGGGAATGTGGAGTAATAAATCTAGACCGGGCGGACTCGGTGTGTGTGAGCCACAAGACATGGAGGTCTTGTGAGCGGGTTCTTTCCATCTGTGTTGATTAAGGTCCGTACCGTTGTTGAATTGCATGAGGTGAGACTTTGTAGTACTAACCACATACCCCGGTAAACCTTTACTCGGCTATTCTATTATGAGAATGGCTACTCGCGCACTGGGAGTGGAGAGATGGCGGGAATAGCGTGTACCCACGTGGCAATGGGCTGGATTGGTGGAGTACTGTATTCTCGGGTGGCGCGGACCCGTTCTTGTTTAGAGGATCCGAGGGTAGGTTGATATATGTGAGTCAGGGACCTGCATATGTCGTGTGGTCTGGAATCCCCAGCTGGGTCTTAATCGATTCGAATCGTCGTTACTCCTCAGTTATGGAGACTCAACTCACTGTTCATCATCGTAGTATTAATAACTGGAACTTGAGGCTGGTTGAGAAAGTGTTGGATATGAAGTTCCATGATCTCCATACGGATCATGTCAGCTTTGTATATGATTTTATGAAGTTATAAATGTCAAATTAAAGAATTTTTATTAAAAAGCTTTTACGCAAAATAACTTTGATTATTGCTAAAGCCATACCTTGAATCTCTGAGCCTGCATTCCTGAGTTTATCAGTTAATATTTCGGTTAAGTCTTGTTGAGTACTTTTGTACTCTGGGTTCGTTGACCCTTGTTGCAGGTGAGCCTCATGAGTAGATTTGTTTTGGATCGTGCTGCATGACGATTGTCCCTTGTGATGACGATGAGAAGTAAATGTGTGGCCCTTGGACAGGGCAGTTTCATTGTATGTTTTGTATTATATTATAATGCTACCCCACTATTTTGTTTTGTAATAATCATCGAACTTAGTTGTGAGGTTTGAAACTACTGTTTTGTAAATTATGTATTGTAAGACTTTCGCTGTATTTACTCTGATGTAGATATTTGAATAAATGTTGTAATACTGCAATGACTCTGTAACGTGATCCTGCTCGGAAATCGTGGATGATTCGGGGTTCCCCGAGGACACCCGACAGTCTTCTTAAGTTACCGGAAACATATGCACAGAAGTCAAAAGTCGTCGGACAGTGACAGGTGCATGTGGGCCCTATAATTTAGGAGGTTCTGCCACAGAAAGTGTCAAGTATTTTGGGACAAAGTTTGAATTCTATAACGTGTTCTATTTCAGACCGAGGGAGTAAAGAGAGACATTATGTAAATTACATCAATGGAAAACATTTATTTATGAAAAAAATGAAACAACCAATATTTAATTGGGCCTCAATTAGACATTCATGTAGATGTGGTTCCTTTATGAGATTAGATATTTTAGTAGTTGCTTGGAAAATTTAGGAGATCAGATATTTTGGTATCTGCCTAGTCCAAAATAATGTTTAGATATAACTAGCAATGTTTGAACGAGGAAGCAGCTCATGGAGTTAACCCAAAGATGGCAGAAGTACTAGAAAGAAATGCTAGACTTCGTGATCGTTCTCCTCATAAGCAACTTCAATTAGACTTTGATTGAACATGTTTGGCACAAGTTTGGAAATTCCTACTATATGTAGTAATATACAAGTATTCATTTGTTTTTACTAAGCTCATTATTTAACTATTTTCATTGTAGATGATGTCTTTGAAGTTCTATGTATAGTCTATGGAGGTATTGTGCGTCTAAAGTACAAGCCTGACGAGAGATGGACTGATGATAGCTATTCTACCTAATTTTACATTTACTATGCATTCTCATTACCCAGCGAGAGAGAGATTCGATGATGGACACCTATCTAGTTTAATATTTATATATTATATGCTTATGAGTATGGATTATTTTGTTACCAGATATGGTACCTATTACTTATGAACTACTATTAATTTTTTTAATACGCAGGAGAGCTACGTATCTTTATATTTAGAGAGAAAAAAGGGCCCCATATACATTACCAACTCATGTCAGGACCATACATGAGAAGGTTGGAAAAACTTTACAACATGGTTACTCGAAAAACACTTTTTACGACCAAACAACAAAGCAAAGACTCATCCAAAAGCTTCCACCCTATCCGGTCCAAGAGCATGAAGTTTCTTAGCTCCGGCTAGGTACCAAAGCTTATACTCATCTCTAAACTATCGCAAAAGTTCACTAACAGAAGGGGAGTCTCCATAAAAAACACAAGCATTAAGGTGCTTCGCTTCCCAAACCCACGGAATATATTAGTCCACGTACCAATCAGCAAAACAAAGATCAATATGTGTAGGAGCTTCGCTTCCCAAACCCAAAGGTGACAAAATACTGAACCAAACTTTCATGCAAACACACAACCAGTAAGCAAATGTTGAATCGTCTCCTCCAATCACACGAAGAACACCTCTCCGGCTGTGAAAATCCTCGGCGTTGATATCAAATATGGTACCTATTACGTATGAATTGCTATTATTGATATATAGTTCGTTGTCAACGTGTTTGCATGAGATGTATTGTATGTGTGAGTTAAATGGACTAGATGTATATGTGCAGGCTACTTTGTTGCTACCACAGTCGATCCATCTTTTTTTTTGGTGTATTTAAGTTGTTCTCTATATAGAACTTGCTATAGAAACTGTGAGTCGTGAATGATAGTTTGTAAAGAACATTAATTGTGACATCTCTCTCTTGGAAAACTATCCATAGAAACCATGAGTTGAAGACGATGACATATAAATAAATAACCCAAAATTGTTTAAACAATGATGAGTATGAAACCAAGTAAAATTTCGGTAGTAAATAAGCGATCTTTCAATCCTTCCGGGCCTGTTTGGAATGGAGAAATGTAAAACAAATAAGAGGAGAAAAACATAGAAAAAAAAGAAAAGGAATGTAGGTAGAAAACAAATGATTGAAAAACACAGAAATTTTATAGGAACGAGTGTCTGGAACATACGAATAGAATAATATGTTTATTCCTCTATTCTAGTGAATAAGGGCTTGCTTCTCTCTGTAAAAAAAATTTCAAATGTTTGAAGTGGATGTTTTATTTCCTCCATTTTATTAAGGAAAGCAAGCCATTTAAGGCATGTTTGGAACGCGGGAAATTTTTCACGTTCCTGTGTTTTTCCTGTGAAATTGAACTGATTTCTATGAAATTCTTATGCGATTCCGATGAAATTCCTGCGTTTCAAACATGCCAGTAGGAAACAAAAACTTCATCATTCCTCTATTCCAAACACCATATAAGCAAAATATATGAATTCAATTCTTTTAAAACTCCTCCATTCCAAATAAGCCCTTAATTTTTTTTAAAGAGAAATTGCGTTCCTAAAGACCGGGAAGCCCACCGGATCTGGACAGCAAGGCAGAGAGCCCTTCTGGTCTGGAAATTGGGACCTGCTGACCTGCACTGCACCTATCAAAGCCGGGCAGCTCGCGCAGCCTTGGCAGTGGGAGCGGGCCCACACTCCTGTTCCCACACGGCGGCGGCCGCGCCCGCCATTTGCTCCGCTCCGACGTACTCCTCCCCCCACTCCTGAGCTGTCGCTGACAGCAACTCCCATTGACTCCCGACACCCACAGCCGCACTTACCCGCGTGCCCCCGACACTCCGGCCCCACCATATTAACCCTCTCCCACCGCCACCCGGGCCCCGCCGCGCTTCCCCACCTTACCCGCCTGTCCCCGCGGCCGTCGTCTCCCCCGTCCTATTCCCGAATTCCGAATTCCACTGCGCTGCGCTTCTGCTCCCCCCTTTTCTCTCTCCTTGCTCGCTCCCTCGGATCCCACGCGGCTGCGGCGGTGGCGGCGTCCGAGGCTTAGGGTTTAGCGCGGGGGAGGAAGGATCTTAGGGTTTTGGGAAGAGGAGGAGGAGCGGATGGGGACGGCGGGGAAGGGCGCGTGGGTGGTGCCAGCGCCGGCGTACAGGGAGGTGGACGGGTGGGAAGGCGCGGGGGAGGACGCGCCGGGCTTCAGGTGCGGCCACTCCCTCACCGCCGTCGCGCCCTCCAAGTGCCACGGCCCACGGCTCATCCTCTTCGGCGGCGCCACCGCCATCGAGGCTGGCGCGTCCTCGGGCCTCCCCGGCATTAGTTCGGTCCTCCCGTTCCTCGCTCGCGTCAGCTAAGCTTTAAGAGTCTCGCCCTTCCGGGGTTTTGCTCCTTGCGTGATCTAATGGCAGCGTCCTTTGGCTGTAACTGAAGGGCTCGCGGGGGTGACGAACTCGGTGCACTCATACGATGTGGAGAAGCGCAGGTGGACTAGGTACGCGTCGCTGCTGTCTTTTAGATTTTGTTCTTCTTGCTTCCTGGAATGCGGGCATTTAGCTCAATTTCGAGTCCTGCTGTTGCTTCGGAGCTCATTGGGGGTCAATTCTGTAGGTTCTTTAACTGTGCGATAATACTTTGTTTAGTGTGGTGAACTCTGTATGTAACTTTTAATCCTGATCGAAATTGCATAGAATTGTATGCTTTCCATCCATAATTCAGTGCTAGCTATCGCGCTTGCGTATTTGGAATGTGTCTCCGTGGTAGTGCGGGTGAGCCGGTGACTGCCAACTTTGCATAACATTGTTCTTTGTGAAATGGATTCATTAAATGCTTGGGGTTAAATTCTACGTTTCTGCAGGTTACATCCTGCTGGAGAGCCTCCATCTCCGAGGGCCGCGCACACTGCAGCTGCAGTGGGCACCATGGTTGTTTTCCAGGTACTAGGGCCCTGGGATCTTCAAATTCCATTTTCGCGCCAACTTGTTCAGTTGCAATTTACACAATGTCGATGTAGGGTGGGATTGGACCAGCAGGCCACTCCACAGACGATCTCTATGTCCTTGACCTCACAAACGACAAGTTTAAATGGCACAGGTTAGATTGACTCAAGATGCACCGTTTCTTTTTCCTATGTGCTTTCCTTTTTATCTTGTTTGTCATATTGCGATCTGACGTGTCCTCTCCCTGGCACTTGATGCAGGGTCGTTGTTCAAGGGGCAGGGCCTGGTCCTCGCTATGGTCACTGCATGGATTTGGTATTCCAGCGGTATCTTGTCACTGTTTCAGGAAATGACGGTTAGCTCCTACATGCACAGCTCCTCCTAAATGTATTTCTGCAATAATTACTATGACGTCACACTTATTTTTAGAAGGCCATTTCATTTGACCAGTAACACTCTTTTAACTTCTTTTTTTTCATAACGTGTGTCCTTGGATTCCACTAACAAGATAAGTAGATAACGGAACTGCAACATTGTCTGTTTTTTCATCAAAAATACTTTAATAAATCCAGGGCTTGTTTGCTTGGTGCCTGCCAGGCAGTTGGGAAGCCAGGCAAAGATCTAGACCCCAGGCCAATGAAATCCAACGCCTGGGATCTCTTGCCTGGGAGTCCTCTAAGCAAACAGCCCCCCAGTGTTTTAAACTGAGTCATCTAATCTGCACCAAGGAATGCTCTTTTACAACATTTCTGTGCAGTATGTGAGTACACAAATAATTTTTCCAATGTAACAGCAGTTTTGAAGTTTGAACAGAATAGCTTTAAAGAAGATACAGTTGGCATTATAAATTTCACAAGTACTTGAAGAGGTTCTACACACAAAAAAAAAAATCAAGTAATGTTTATTTAGAAGATAAGACAGTTTCTTCAAAAATAGATATGTCCTGTTTCAGTATTCTGGTTCTCAGTAGTAAACTACGGTGTACTTGTTAGTTTGTTACTCGTAACTCATGATTACAATTCAGCCAAGTGGTGTGATCTATTTTGTTTCTTTTAAGGGCTTGTGGTCAGTAGTTCTTTACTTAAGTTCCTGGGCTTATCCCCCATCTTTTGTTACAGGAAAGCGGGTATTGTCAGATGCTTGGGCTTTGGACACAGCTCAGAAACCATATAAGTGGCAGAAACTTAACCCTGAAGGTGATAAACCTTCAGCAAGAATGTAAGTTGTCCAATGACCTTCATGACCTCTATATTCTTTGTTCAGTATACTGACTTATTTTATATTCTTATCATACAATAATTGTCCTCCTTTTCTCCCTTCTTTCTAGTGTATCCTACAACACTATTAGTTGATCAACAAAATTGAGTTCCTACTAGAGGGTAGTTATTTCAGATTTTTGGCTTTAGTTTCTGCAAACTTCTCTACCTTCAAGTCCTACTACTTTGTTTGGATTTTGTTGAATCTTTGTTGGACTTCTAGCTGTATAGATGAACTCCATCTCCAAGAAATAGAGGAGGACCATCAATTTAATAGGTGGATTAGTTTAATATACTTTATTCGCTCTAAAAGAATTGTAAGGAAAGTCACATATTCTCTGAATGCATGCTGGGGAACATTTGCTCAATGCAATATTATTGCTATATGCTGTAAATGCAACATAAAGCTGGCGATTAAGGTCTATTAGGCATTGTGTCTGCATTGAATTTCAAATTCCTGTATAAGTATGCAATGTTTCTTTTAGCTGTTTTTAATTTAAATCACTACAGGTATGCTACTGCCAGTGCACGCTCTGATGGCATGCTTTTACTATGTGGTGGAAGGGATGCTTCTGGCACGGTAGACTCCTCTGCTTTTGTCACTGCTTGATAGATTTAAAAGACTGCCTATTTTGTTTGTTATCGTGTTGGCTGTCAATATTTAGCTCTGCTCTGCTAACCTAGAATCTTACATGTTATATATGGTAATAATGAAGATCACCAATCAAGGCCTATGTAATACTTTCTTATAATCCAAAGAGTCACCCCTTCATTAGTTTCGCTGCATATTTTCAGCTTACCTTATATGCCAAATCTTCTGTTGTAATGATCTATCTTCGCATTGACATTGCAAAGAATTGAAATTAGAGAAATACCATTGCAAGGCAGTTATATTGCTAACTGACTTTGCAGTTCCTATCTTTTTATGGAAAATAACATGTGGTTAAAGCCATGTTTTTACCCTTCTCGTGGAATTGGACCTGCAATGAGCCAATGAGTTTCATAGTACATGGTAGTGTAGCATGCATTTATCATGTGGGATACCTGCAGTGGATTCCATGCTAGGATCTGGAGGGATTTATCTTGTTAATCAATTTAGCTACTTCCTTCAAAATTCTGTTCAGTTTTTCATATTTCCCATTCTATCTGTTGAAATTTATTTGACGATAATTGCAATGCATTTGCAGCCACTTTCTGACGCCTATGGACTATTAATGCATACAAATGGCCAGTGGGAATGGACTCTAGCCCCAGGGGTATCTCCATCTCCAAGATATCAGCATGCAGCCGTAAGTCACCTATACCATATGTAAGCTGAATTACTCAATATGGTGCAATCACAACCAGCTGATTTGCATAACTGCTCCAAATTGAACCTTTTGACCTTAACAGTGTATTTATTTAGTTTTGAAAGTGATTCCTTCCTTATTGCTCTAGTTTGTTCACTTAAGTGTTAATGTTAATTTGCTTTGCCCTCTCCTGATGTTCTTGAACTCTAGGTTTTTGTTGGTGCTCGGTTGCATGTTACTGGAGGTGTCCTTAGAGGAGGTAGAGCTATTGAAGGAGAGGGCGCAATAGCAGGTAAGCTTATCCTTTTGCTCCTCCTACCTTCAGAAACATCTATTTGTCTCTTAAGCCTGACAAAACCACACATTGTGAAGTCCTGGACACTGCTGCTGGAGTTTGGTTGGATAGAAATGGCATTGTGCACCTCTCGTACTTTGAAGTCATCCAATGAGCATGATGCTGCTTCGGATCTACTTCGGCGCTGTCGTCATGCTGCTGCCTCAGTTGGTTCTCAGATTTACATTTATGGCGGACTCAGGGGAGGTAAATGATGATGGATATCATTTTTGGTGCTTCTCTGCCCTGTTTTGTTTTGGTTCATCTGAAAACCAAAACCCTTCTAATTAGGCATTATGGCAGTTTTTGAGGTTGTAGACTTGTAGTTTCCTTTTGTTATTAATAGATAGCACTACAATACCAATGGTTTGTTATTCACTTATTCTGATGTAGTGGCTTGTCACTTCAATGTGTTTAGTGTAGGCAGCCCATACATATTCGGATAACTAGACTCATAACGTGGTAGATTCTCACAGCATGCAGCATTATTGTAGCAAATTACTGAGTTTCTGATGTTAGGTAATGGTAGGACCACCAATGTTTAGCAAGCCACTTAACACTTATATTTTTCAGCAAATGTTTGAACAGATGGGCAACTGACCTGCTCATTATTTCAGTTAGTTTATGTTTTTTTATTCATTACTGAAATCTAGGCCACCCCTAGTGCAATTTTCGGTGTGATGATTAAGTTGCCATCAATTTGTGCCACAGAAATCTGACATTCTTTTCCAACAGATATCCTCCTCGATGATTTCCTGGTTGCTGAGAATGCACCTTTCCAATCAGAAATCACTTCATCTATGTACAATGTTGATAGAGTCCCTAGGGGGGAATCTCAAAATAAAAACAATAGTTTTCATTCAGATTCACCTGTCCATCAATCTACAAACAGGCAAGAGACAGCTTCTGGTTTCAGGTTCCTAGCTTGTCATCTTTGGTGCTAATAGAGTTTTTATGCTTTTGACTTCATGAAAGCTAAATGAGTTCACATCGTTTCCAGTGCGGACAAGAAGTCAATTGACATGTTGATAGAGGCCTCAACTGCGGAAGCTGAAGCTGTCAGCGCTGTATGGCGAGCTGCTAAGGAAGCATCTGCAGCATCTTCGGAAGACAGTCTTTCGGAGGGAATAGGATCTGAGTCCCCACTGAGTGAAACTTCACCAATGCCTGAAGATTTCGATGATGGGGGATCCCTAGAACCAGATGTGAAACTACATTCTAGAGCAGTATGTATTCTCATGCAAATTCATTCGATTTCCTTTTTAAAATTGGATACTGACAAAATCATCATTACAAAATAATTGGAATCAAGAAGAGTCTTTTCCTTAGCATTTGAAGGCAACTATCCAATGGTTGTGAAGCATAGAGCTGGGACTGGTTGGCTAACTGTTTTAGTACAAATTTTCTTCAATTAGAATAACCAATTACCTAAGTAGAAACCTATTCAATCTAATATAATAATGTGGCCTCTGCAATTAACTAGGCTTTAGCAATATCCTGAATGAGATTTCATGGCTGATTGTGTTATCCAAAGGTTTCTGGTATGATTTTCTTGCAAATGAAGCTGTTTTCTTCATCCAAGCTCTATGCTTTCTCAATTTTTGGTCAATGCAAATTATTGATCCTGAACTCCTGATCTTTGATTTTGAAGGTTGTGGTTGCTAAAGAAGCAGTAGGAGATTTAGGATGCTTGGTCAGACAACTCTCACTGGATCAATTTGAGAATGAAAGCAGACGGATGCATCCTTCAAACAATGACCAATCTTATCCAGGCAGGAGAACATTAAATAGACAACGATCACCACAAGGTTTGCATAAGAAGGTATGTCCAAAATTTACTTTCTCTTGATTTTGTGGCAGGAATTCTCTGTTCTTACTCTTTTCTTGCAGGTTATTTCGTTCTTACTTAAGCCAAGGAATTGGAGAGCTCCTGCTGATAGAACCTTTTTTCTGGATTCTTACGAAGTTGGCGAGCTGTGCTATGCTGCCGAGCAGATTTTTATGCAAGAACCAACTGTTTTACAATTAAAAGCACCAATTAAAGTATTTGGTGATCTTCATGGGCAGTTTGGGGACTTAATGCGCCTTTTTGATGAGTATGGTTTTCCGTCAACAGCAGGTGACATAACGTAAGTAGCCCCTGAACTTCATACCTCTTTTGAATGTACATTTGAAACTACTGAACCGAAAGTTTTGGAATGTGTGTTTTTTCTGTACACTATCTTTGTTTTTGTATTGTTTTGTGGTCATGTTCTGCCATGCACTCTAAACTTACCCTTTCTGTTAATTTAACACACTTGCTTTTTTAGGTATATTGATTATCTCTTCTTGGGAGACTATGTTGACCGAGGTCAGCACAGCTTGGAGACAATAACTTTGCTTCTTGCTCTTAAAGTGAGTACCAATACCTAAAATGCCTTTGTCGCTGCAACCATTTGTATAAAATTTACTTCTGATCTTTGAGAAACATTACAGATTGAGTACCCTGAAAATGTACACTTGATCAGAGGAAATCATGAAGCTGCTGACATCAATGCTCTTTTTGGCTTCCGTCTTGAATGCATTGAGAGAATGGTAGGCATGCAGTTCTGCATATATTTATTTGAATTGAAATATTGCATGCATTAGTTGAATGAACCCTTCAATGTAGGGTGAAAGTGATGGGATATGGGCTTGGACAAGATTCAATCAACTGTTCAATTATCTCCCACTTGCTGCCATGATAGAAAAGAAAATAATCTGCATGCATGGTGGCATAGGAAGGTCAATAAACACCGTGGAGCAAATTGAGAAACTTGAAAGGCCTATCACAATGGATGTTGGTTCCATTATCCTCATGGATCTCCTATGGTACTTGGTTGCCATTTCATCATCTTCACATTCATCTGTAGCATGATTGTAAATACTTTTTTCTTACATAAATACAGGTCTGATCCTACAGAAAATGATAGTGTGGAGGGTTTGAGACCTAATGCACGAGGGCCCGGCTTAGTGACATTTGGGGTACGTATGACCGTATGATGGTTCTGTTGCTATAGACTTCTTGATAGTTGTGTTTTCTTTTATTTTATCATGAGTTAGTCACTTCAGATTGAATATTGTGTTCTTTTTTAGAGAATCAATCTTGTCTATCTTGTTGTTGATCCTGCTGATTAAACTTGTTTCTTATTAAATTTTCAGCCTGATCGAGTAACAGAATTCTGTAAACGAAACAAATTGCAATTGATCATAAGAGCCCATGAGTGTGTTATGGATGGGTTTGAGCGTTTCGCTCATGGACAATTGATCACTTTATTTTCAGCAACAAATTACTGTGGTATGTATCTTGCACCTTCTAGCTCATTTTTAAACTATGTTTCCTTTTTGTTGTTTTCTCTTATACCTTTCCTGCACCAGGTACTGCGAACAACGCAGGGGCCATACTTGTTGTTGGCAGGGGCTTAGTTATCGTGCCAAAGTTAATTCATCCACTTCCACCACCTGTTAATTCACCTGAGTCCTCCCCTGAACGTGGGGATGCCACATGGATGCAGGTCAGAATTAATCTTTTTCTCCTTTTACTTATTTCTTCGTGGGGGGCTGAGGGAAAAATGAGGATTGATCAAGAATTGTAAGTTGTTGGAAACTACTGAATGCATATTAGTTAAAAATATATATTTCTGTGCCTATTTGATCACTGAATGCCTTGCCATGAGTTATTCTTCTGTCTTCTATTGTGGGATTAAAAATAGGCTAACTTACAATGGTCTTGGAATTCTAATTATCTGTAGGAGCTTAATATTCAGCGGCCACCTACTCCAACCAGAGGGCGGCCACAGGCTGCCGGTGATAGGAATTCTCTTGCTTACATATGATACTTGACTTGACAGAGCCACCTCAGACTTCTGGTTATGTTTGTTTGTAATCAGAAATTTCTTTACCAGTTTCAAGGTACATATGGTATAGCCAAGAAGAACAACCAACAGGATATCATGGATACACTTGTGATCAGTTCCCTGGTAATCCATTGTGATGCATCGGTTTTAACTGTAGTTGTGTGCTACCGTGACTTCAGCTCCTCACTGGGAAGCTGCATAACAGCATTTCAGATCTCAAGCAACATTATATGCTTCCCAGCCTGATTTGGCGCTCTACTCCATTGTTTGTTGGGAAAGTTGCGATACCGATGGACAATAATCAAGTCTGATGTAGTTGTAATAGCTAATCTGTAATTTTAGTGTACATGGATAGATTGTTCTTTCTTCAGAGTAAGAAGGTTTGCAAATGTTTGCATACCGTGTTGCAGCGTGGGACGCTGTTTAAACAGGACAGCCATACAAGTTACCAGATCTGAGTTAGACTGGGCAGAGAGATCTGAGCCATTTCATTTGCTCTCTGCGGAGCATGAATGTAATGGGTTGTGTTGTGAAATATTGAATTTGTTATAGGTGTTTGTGCAATAAATTAAGTTTTGCTTAATTCAGTGAATGCTTTGATTTTTAGTGACCCAAGTTGCAAATGAATATATTTTGGGAGATAAATTGTCGAAAAGAGCAAAAGCTACTCCCTCTAGTCGCAAATAAGTTTTTTGTTTTGGGTTATCATAGTAAACCATTTGAAATTTTGGTTATAAATTACCCTTTATATGTTTATTAGTTTAGAAATTTCAAAGTGATACAAGTAGATTTTGTCTCCAAATAGGGTTTAGTAAAAGTATACCTAGTTATGTTTCAGAAATATTGCTTTACATAACTAAGAATACTAGTCGAAGTCATTTTGGAGATTTGATTGCAGAACATCAGTGTCTATAAATGAAAGTCCGGCTAAACACAACTTTATATAGAAATTAAAACTATAATCTGTCACTTATATGATACCTACCTTTCAGGTACTTATAAGGAAGAAGCAAAAGAAACATGGTATTTATATGTAGAAAAAAAATATTAGCCATATCTTTTTTTTTTTTTGAGAAAACAGGAGGAGCAAGAAGCTCCTACTGAGATTAAATTAAAATAGAAAGAGTACAGGTATACAAATTACAAAAACGGTAAAAGAGGGAGGAGGTGAAGGTGAAGGTGAAGATGAGGGTGAGAAAGGGACTTAAGATACAAAGAAAGAGAGGAAGAAAATCATGAAAAGAAGACAGAAAAAATATGCAGGTGTTCTTAAATTGAGAAACAAAAAATAAAGCATAGGAAGAAAGGGTCCAAAACATTTTTTTTGAACGAACAATGCCTGATGTGTGTTTATATTGATATAGACCATAGCCAGACAACTGAAAATAAACTATAGAAAAACAACAATGAACCTCGTGCTGCAACAACTCACAAAGAAGACCAACACCACCTAGCTCTAAATGTGATTGACAGCCACTAAGCCACGAAGAAGCCACAAACGCTCCTGCCTATCCAACAATGCCCAATCGCATACCGTTAAGAGCATGAACTCCTGGGCGTCTGTATAATCGTATAAATCGGTGCAAAGGAAGCCACATTCTTTTATTTGTTGTGCAAGCAATGTCATATGCATCACACTCTTATATACTTGTTGTCAGACGCCTGTTTAGACACCCCACAAATTTCAAAATATAGGAAAGTTTTTCACCTTAATGTATGGAAATATAATGACTTGGTCAAGTTTTTTTTTAATTCAATTCAAATGCATATATTAAAGGGGAGATTCTTCTATATGTTGGGGTTCAAAAGCTTTAATTATATTTATCTTATGTGATTTTAAATTGAGTTGTCATCAATCATAAAAATAAGAGAGATTGTAAGTGCATTTAGCCCACCTATGCCGGTTTTGGTGTATTAATGACAAAGCAATTTATGAACTAATCAATTTGATGAGATTCAAATGTAGCTGAAAGCATCTAGGCCCCTAGTTAGGTTTCGGTGATTAATGGCGACACAAGATTACCGTGACTAACGTGTGTTTTGCGGAGACATCTAAGTTAGGTCATGGTAATGACGATTGTTTGGGTAATTATGGTTTTCATGCCCCTATCGATGGAAATCGTTTTGGTTTTCAAAGGATTGACGACAAGGTTAAGGACGGACTAGTTCTAAGTGTCGATAGGCGTTGGAGAGGCACTTAGAGTAGTTTAGGACTTTATTTTTCCTTTGGCCGTACTATTAAGGGGGTATGAACTAGTAGCTTGACCTAGGTGAGTGTAATATGTTAGGTGTGGTGCACACTTGTCAAACTTAGCACTAGGTAGCTCAGGGATAGCCCAAAGATCGATTGGAGCAAGCTTCGTTCACAAAGCTTTTCGACTTGGAAGTGAATGGAGAGTAAATTCACTTACCGGATGCTGGAAGTGCAGGGACTGGACTGTGGATGCCGAGTCCGGTCAGTTCATAGGGCGCACAAGCAAGGCTTTCACCAAACCGGACGTTGGGGCAAGGCAGAGACTGGAAGCGTAGGTGTCGAGATTTGTGTAGCAGCGGGGCTTCGGTCTTGTCTTGACCGGACGCAGCGTAGGAACTTGACCGAACGCCCGCGTACCTAGAGTCCGGTCAACAACAGAATGCATCCAGAGAAGGTTTTTGGGGACCTGACTCGGTAGGTCAGGGTGGACCAGACTCCGCAGTGAGTCCGGTCACTCTAAGGGTCGACTATTTGAGCTGGCAGAGTTGCAGCCATAGTGTACTGACCGAACGCGTTAGGTCACATCGACCGGCTGAAGGGTTGAGATGGTGGACTAGAGGGGGGGGTGAATAGTCCTTTCTAAAATTAATCGCGTTGGCTAACCGAAATAAGTGCGGAATTAAAACTATCGGTCTAGCCAAGACTACACCCCTAACCTATATTCTCTAGCACCTTCCAAAGATACTAATTAAGCAACCAAGGTGCCGGACTAGCAAGAGCTCGCCTAACCAATTTTAGAAGCACGGTCACACAAACCTATGCCACTAGTACTTTAAGCAACAAGGGAGCTCCTATACAAACTAGTAAGCAAAAGCACAAAGCTATCTAAGCTCACTAGCAATGCTCAATAACAAGGCAACCAATGCTAAATTAGAGAGCGCAATTACTTAGCTACACAAATTAAGCAAAATAACTAACAAGGTTACACAAACCAAATTAGCCACGCAAGGGAGCTACTTCTATGCCACACAAGCAAGAAGGTAACTAGTAAGCTACACAAGCTAACTAATTACAAGAGCAACTATACAAGCACAATGTATATAAAAGTAATTACAAGCTTGTGTAACGAGGATGCAAACCAACGGGAAGAACAAGGTTGACATGGTGATTTTTCTCCTGAGGTTCACGTGTTTGCCAACACGCTAGTCACCGTTGTGTCGACTGCTCACTTGGTGGTTCATCGGCTAATTGGCATCACCCGCCAAGCCCGCACGTCGGGCACCACAAGAACCTACCCTGAAAGTGAGGGTAGCTCAATGACACGCTCAACTAGAGTTGCTCTTCGCGGCTCCCGTGGGGCGAGCACAATGCCCCTCACAAAGCTCTTCTCCGGAGCACCGCATAAGCTTCTTGCGAGCTTCGACGGAGACCACCACCAAGCCGTCTAGAAGGTGGCAACCTCCAAGAGTAACAAGCACCACCGGCTTACAACTCGATCACCTAGTGCCACTCGATGCAACCTCATGATGCAATCGCACTAGAATCGCTCACTCACACAATCGGATGATCACTATCAAGCATATGTGAGATGGAGGGATCCTAAGCACTCACAAGCATGGACACAAAATCCCCTAAGGTGCTCAGCACTAGCCATGGCCAAGGCCACCTTCTATTTATAGCCCCATGGGCTAAGCTAGCCGTTACCCCTTTATTGGGCAAATGTCGGGACGACCGGACGCTGGACCTTAGCGTCCGGTCGTGCGATGCATGCCACGTGTCCCCTTCTTCAAACGTTGTTCGCCCGATCTCAATGGTCATCTGTTGACCAGACGCTGCAGCAAAACTAACCGAACGCTGAACCTCCAGCGTCCGGTCATTTCTAGTAAGGGTCTAGAAATGATCTTTGCCGACTGGACGCATCCGGTCGCCCTTGACCGGACTCAGCTAGCATCTGGTCAGACACCCTGACCACTGAGCTGCCATGTCAGCTAGACCGGACACAGATGTCAGCGTCCGGTCAGTCCGAGACCTAGCATCCGGTCAGTTGACCGACACCGGTGTCTTCGCTATTACAATTGACCGGACGCGTCGGTCTCTCTAAGACCAGCGTCCAGTCACCTTGTGACCAGCGTGACTAACTCCTTTTCACCTCTAACTTTTTCTCCTTTGCAAATATGCCAACACCACCATGTGTATGTGTGTTAGCATTTTCACAATCATTTTCCCAAGGATTAGCCACTCAACTTGCCACGCCACTCAATCCTAGCGACGATGCAAAGTTAGATCACTTGAGTGACACTAGATGACCGATATGCAAACAAGTTTGCCCCTCTTGATAGTAAGGCCATCTATCCTAAACCCGATCATCAATTTCTCTACACACCTATGACCGGTGAAATAAAATGCCCTACGTTATACCTTTGCCTTACGCATTTCATTCCATCTCCTCCAATGTCGATGCAACACATGCACCAACATGATTAACAATGATATGATCCACTTCATATCATCATGTAATCATATTGGTTCATCGATCTTGACTTCACTTTCTTTTCACCGTTGTCTTTGTCCATCGGCGCCAAGTCTTGCTCAAGCTTCACCGCCACGCGGTCCATTGCTCCAAAGCCTCTAACTTGCCCTTCATGCTTACAACCGGTCCATCAAGCCAAGTTATGTCTTGATCTTCTCCACCTTAATCACATGACTCAATGTCATGTCTCATGTGCAATAAGCTCCTTCATCATCTCATGTGTGAGCTTTGCAACATCTCCAAGCCATTTTCACCTTCATGGCATATGTTGCTCACACACATGTACCTATGGACTAATTACCTATGTATCTCACATAAACACAATTAGTCCATCTAGGTTGTCACTCAATTACCAAAACCACACAAGGACCTTTCAATCTCCCCCTTTTTGGTAATTGATGACAACTCTACAAAGATATGGAAATTATGCTCTTTTGGATTCATATTGCTTGCCCAAGCAATTTTACCATGTGAAAATGATTTTGGACAAGTACCATAAACCCAAGATAGTAGTATTAGCTCCCCCTATATATGTGCTAGAGTGTTTGATTTGAAGCTCGCACATATGCATAGATTAAAATTGTGGGAGAGTAATTACTACTAAATGATGCTAAGGTGTATAGAATAAACCTTTGAAGCGTATACCAATCAGAGTTGCACCTTTAAGTTCATCCTTAGCACCATGGTTAGCTAGACATCACTTGGAAATAAAAGTACTAGATACCTTGTGAGATTAACATTAAAAGCAAGGTACTAGCATTACTTGAAAAGCATACCAATTGTCTAGCTATCATCCTATGTATGCTAGTTATCAAGTCATCATTCAAGTTCTACAACTAGCATACACCACACAAGCATGCATATTAAATTTGAAAGATTATGCAATGCAAGCAAGCACATGAATATGCACATATCAAATGCAATCAATCAAAGTTCATGAGCTTGCTCCCCCTACTTGTGTACTTCTTTTGTCCAAGAATTTTGATCCATCTCTTTTCTTCAATGTTGCTCCCTCTTTGTCCATGTCCATTTCCAACCTCTACTTCTTTGAGCTTTTATATCTTATCTCTCCCCCTTGTATAATCTTAATCTCAAAGCTTTCATATCTTTGTACAATCTCTCCCCCTTTGTCATCAATTTCCGTAAAAGGTATGCTTCTCATTGATGCAAAGGTATGCATTTGGGGTAGATGGTTGAGGCTTGAATCTTACATTTTTTATGGACATCACTTGATTGTTGGAATGACACCACTTGTAGATACCACTTGTAACTTGTACCACTTGTATCTTGTGTAGGGCTTCTTGAGATACCACACATAAGATTTTTGATCTTGAGATCAATTTGTGGGACACCTCCCCCTATGTGATAGCATGTGTCATCCATTTGATACACTTGAGTTCTTGTAGGTGAAGGATGCATTCTTCATTTGATGATCACTTAAAGTTGAGGATCACTTATGGAACCATCATCTTGCATAATTGATGCCACGTGTAGATGTGATACCACTTGAAAGAATCTTCTAGTATGGAACCACTTGTTGGATTTATCAATAAAAACCATTTCTTGAACATTTGCTATCTTCATGAGTACCACTTATAGGATATTACTTGTGAGTTGATCTAGACATCACTTGTAGATTCTTGATGAAATACTTGAGTCTAAATACCACTTGTAATAAACAAACTAGATATCCATTTGTATTGTTGTCTTGTGCTTGTACTCTTATCACTATCATGAGCTTCTATGGTTGACTTGAACTAAACTAATTTGCCTAAGCTTTCAAGTCTGGTTTGAACCAATGACAAGCTTCTTCACACCTCTTGCAAGGGTTATCTTGCCAATGTTGTACTTGTCACTTGTTAGCAATTCAAATTAGATCAAGTACTTGGGTTCACTAGCTCATAAATAAATTCATATACTAACCACTAGATCAAGTAATCATTCAAGCAATAGTGGTAGGCTATAAATTTAAATATTTCATTTGTTATGCATGATCCTATGAAGCATGTACTATATGCACTAACCACATACTAGTAAGGGATGAAATGATCATGCACATTACAATGATACCTTTGCTATGTTGGAGTAGAGGATAGTCACATAGATTCTAATTCATTACTCCAATAGCAATGTGAAGTCCAATTATAAGCTTGGTGAAGATCAATAGATACTATTTTGAATTCCATTCTTCACCCATATGAAATGAATACCACTTATGATCAAGTGCACTTTCTTGTTGTGGTTGGCTTGCTTTATCTTTTGATCTTTGCTTGCATGAGAGCATCAATTTGAGAATACCACTTGAAATATCATGACTAGCTCTCTTTTGGGTGTTGCTTGCTTTTCTTGATCAACTATTTTGATTGCTTCAACTAAGCATCTTAAATGTTTCTCAGATCACCACTTCCATATTAGCCTTCCAAGTACCACACTTGGTTTACCTACTCATAGGCGGCAAGCCCCTACACTAGGGAGAAGTGACCTCTCTCCAAGAATCATTCTTGATACTCACTTGAAATGACTTGATTGATTGATCCAAGTGATGGACTTAACTTGGTGAGTAACCTTGATTCCTTCTTTAAGTCCTTTTCTTTCTTTTTGTTTAAGTCCTTTTCTTTCTACCAAATGATTTCCAATAGTCACTAGAACTTAAACTTCAACTTCATCTTGAGTTTGATCTTGATCTTTCAATTTGAGTACCGCATGTGTGCAAAGTACACTCCACAATCAAATGGCCTTGTACTCTTTTCTTGTCATGCTTCTAGATCATCTCAAAACCAAACTTAGGTGCCTCAATTACTTATAAATATGTTTCCAACTTGAGGACCTTTCAATCAAAGTGACTCTAGATCAATCCAACATTTGTCACTTTTCTGACAGATTTTGTACCCTTCAAAGGAATAAGCATATTTCCCAAAGTACAAATCGAAATACCACGAAATTTGGTGGAAGTGTGCATTACTAAGTTATCTAGTAGCTGTAAAAATTTGAGCTTCATTGGACTTCTAGATTGCTACCATATTTCAATTCTTCCTCCACTATTACATGCTGAAAACTGCTGCACTATAGCTGACAAGATCCACTCCAAAATTAAAGCATTTCCTATCCAATTCTCATGACAATTTTACAGCAACTTATACCATAAGTCTAGAGTATATACACCAATTTTTATGCTAATCCAATAAGTTTTGATTACTCAAACATGGCAAAGATCACAGCTCACTCAGATTTTGCAATATAGGACATATTTCAACAATTTGAGCTACTCTTCATCAAACATGAATTAAACTTGAAACTAACTTGTTTGAATACTTTCACAAGACATAAATTCATTAAATCCACTTACTAAATGTCATCTTATGAACTTATCCAACACAAATCAATCCAAACTTGACTACCAATCAATTACCCATTCAACCATCTCATAGCAAGCAACATTGCATATTTATTCAATTCAATCAACTTATATGCATCCAAATGAAATGATCAACAAGAGATATACCTTGGTTAGCTCATGATTATCCAACTAGCAAGCTTCAACTTAATTATTTGTAAGTCATCAAATATATCCAATGAATTACCAACAACTTGAATTATAACACTTGTATGTTGATAGCACTTGGACTTCATTCAATTTTCATTTGGCATTGGGTTTGGATGCGCACTAAGCTTCATAACTTGATTCAACATATGATGAACAATGTGAGATCAATTAAATCAAGTCTCTAATGCTGATGGTACCTACAAATAATCATCCACTTTTTGATGGTACCCAAACTAGTTTGGGTCCTCTCAAGTTAGGGGCAACATACTTAGGCATAGCCTTAGTATGAAAAGCGGGATATTTTGCAATAGCAACCATAGAGGTACCATTACCACCCTTACTAAGCATAGAATCATTATCAATTGAAATAGGGTTAGAAGTTTTACCTAGGGGACATGAATATGCCATGTGTCCCCTTTTCCGGCATGAGTAGCACTTTCTCTTTTATTGAGCCTTCTCTTCCTTGCTCATATGATGCTTCTCATTGCCTTGCCTCTCATGGATTGCTTGAGCCTTCTTCTCAAGCTTGGTAGGACACTTAGAGGCAAAGTGTCCCATACTTCCACACTTGAAGCACTTGACGTGAGCATAATCTTTCTTCTTATCTTCATTCTTGCTCATCATCTTGACATCTTGAGTTTGCATTGGATGCCTTGCCTTTCCACCCCTTCTTGTTTTTTTCTTCTTTATCATCAAATCACCACCATCTTCATGGTTGATCTTAATTTGCTCTTAGGGTGTCTTCTCTTGCTTAACTTGTGGCTTTGGTTGAGGCTTCACTTGTTGCTTCACCAATTGCTTGGTTGGGCACATTGAAGTAAGATGACCCCAAGTGCGGCACTTGAAGCACTTCACATGCCTTAGCCTCTCTTCTTCTTTCTTCAACTTGAGCTTTTCTTCATTGGGGCAACCATTTGCAAGATGTCCCACTTCATGGCACTTGAAGCACATGAAATAAGAGAGCTTCTCTTGTTCTTGCTTCTTCATCTCTCTTTCAAATCTTCTCTTGCCCCATCTTTTGCCCTTGATCTTGCTCTTGTTGAAGCCAATGCCACTTATGTCATTGTGGCTTTCTTGATGATTGACTTTGTTTAGTCTTGAAGCCAACTCCACTCTTGTCACCAAAGTTTCTTTGAGTCTTCAACATATGCTCAAAGGTGACTTGAGAGTTGTAGCACCTCTCTAACTTGTTGCTCAATTTCTTCACTTGTTCATTGAGCTCATTGTTCTCCTTCAAAAGGCTAGTCTCACAAGACATAGAAGTAGAACAAGCATCTATATGTGAAGAGCATGGCATATCTAATAAATCATCACAAGAGGTGGATGCATGCTTCTTGCCTACATCACAAGGGTTAGCAACAATTTGTGATTGATCAATTGATTCATGTGATGAGCTCTCACTAGTTTTAGTTTTTCCATTAGAAATCTCCATAGTGAGAAAAGCATGGTCTTGTACCAAGTTATCATGAGCAACACTATGTTCCTCATGAGCCAATTTTAGCTCCTCATGTGAACAAGTAGTAACATAAAGTAAATGCTTTTGTTGTTCACATGTGTTCTTTGGAAAAGAGTTTTCATTTTTCAATTTCAATGTTTTAGCTTTCTCATTTTCTAAAGACATGGTCATGCTAGCAAGTCTACTAACAAGCTCATCATATGAATCAACATGATCAACCACATTATCATTTGATACCTTGGTGTCACCTTGTGACATGAGACAATGTGGTGTAGTTGGAGAGCTTATAGTAGCATCATCATCATGGCTTGAGCATGAACCAATATCACCATCAAGTGTACATGGGGTAGCATCATCATTTGCAACACTTGTGGCATCATCAATCTTGCCAAGTGAACTTGTAGTGGATTGATCATCATCATCACTTGACCATGAGGTGGAACAATCTTCCACAATCACGGAGTTGTGGTGATGCTCAACATCCTCATGTGCCTCCTTCTTGGGCTCCTCCTTCTTGAACTTGCCATCATCCCATGTGGAGGAATCACCGAAGGTGTGCTTGATGGACTCTCATATCTCATGAGCGGTTCCCATGTAGTTTACTTGCTTCATCAAATCAAAACTCAATGCATCCATTAGAAAACAACAAGCATGTGCATCAAGTTTATAGAGAACTCTTTGAGCTTTGGTGAGATTTCTATGGTCCAAGACATGAGTGAGACCACTAGTGATAATCCACCAAAACTTAGGTCCCTTTGCACGAAAATGATCAAGCATGTGATTTTTCTGAAGTGCAAAGTTTATGCCATAAAAAATGTTTGTATCACAAATATCTAGCCCACTAGACGCCATCCTCTTGGGTCGGTGAAGACCATAAATGAGAGACCTAGCTCCGATACCACTTGAAGGGTCGAGAGAGGGGACTAGGAGGGGGGGGGGTGAATAGTTCTTCTAAAATTAATCACGTCGGCTAACCGAAACAAGTGCGGAATTAAAGCTATCGGTCTAGCCAAGACTACACCCCTCTATCTATGTTAGAAGCAAGGTCACAAAAACCTATGCCACTAGTACTTTAAGCAATAAGGGAGCTCCTATACAAACTAGTAAGCAAAAGCACAAAGTTATCTAAGCTCACTAGCAATACTCAATAACAAGGCAACCAATGCCAAATTAGAGAGCGCAGTTACTTAGCTACACAAACTAAGCAAAGTGACTAACAAGGTTACACAAACCAAATTAGCCACGTAAGGGAGCTACTTCTATGCCACACAAGCAAGAAGGTAACTAGTAAGCTACACAAGCTAACTAATTACAAGAGCAACTACACAAGAACAATGTATATAAAAGTAATTACAAGCTTATGTAATGAGGATGCAAACCAATGGGAAGAACAAGGTTGACACGGTGATTTTTCTCCTGAGGTTCACGTGTTTGCCAACACGCTAGTCCCTATTGTGTCGACCGCTCACTTGGTGGTTCGGCAGCTAATTGGTATCACCCACCAAGCCCACACGTCGGGCACCACAAGAACCTACCCCAAAAGTGAGGGTAGCTCAATGACATGCTCAACTAGAGTTGCTCTTCATGGCTCCCACGGGGCGAGCACAATGCCCCTCACAAAGCTCTTCTCCGGAGCACCGCACAAGCTTCTTGCGGGCTTCGACGGAGACCACCACCAAGCCATCTAGGAGGTGGCAACCTCCAAGAGTAACAAGCACCACCGGCTTGCAACTCGATCACCTAGTGCCACTCGATGCAACCTCACGATGCAATCGCACTAGAATCGCTCACTCACACAATCGGATGATCATATCAAGTATATGTGAGATGGAGGGCTCCTAAGCACTCACAAGCATGGACACAAAGTCCCCCGAGGTGCTCAGCACTAGCCATGGCCGAGGCCACCTTCTATTTATAGCCCCATGGGCTAAACTAACCGTTACCCCTTTACTAGGCAAATGTTGGGACGACCGGACGCTCTGGTCCGATCGACCAGATGCTAGACCTCAGTGTCCGGTCGTGCGATGCATGCCACATGTCCCCTTCTTCAAACACTGTTCACCTGATCTCAATGGTCATCTGTTGACCGGACACTACAGCAAACTAACTGGACGCTGAACCTCCAGTGTCCGATCGTTTCCAGTAAGGGTCTAGAAATGATCTTTGCTGACCAGACGCGTCCGGTCGCCCTTGACCGGACTCAGCTAACATCTAGTCAGACACCCTGACCACTGAGCTACCACATCAGCTAGACTGGATGTAGATGCCAGTGTCCGATCAGTCTGAGACCCAGCGTCCGATCAGTTGACCGACGCCAGCGTCTTCGCTGTTACAATTGACCGGATGCATCAGTCTCTCTGAGACCAGCGTCCAGTCACCTTGTGACCAGCGTGACTAACTCCTTTTCACCTCTAACTTCTCCTTTGCAAATGTGCCAACACCACCAAGTGTACACCACCATGTGTATGTGTGTTAGCATTTTCACAACCATTTTCCAAAGGATTAGCCACTCAACTCACCACACCACTCAATCCTAGCGATGATGCAAAGTTAGATCACTTGAGTGGCACTAGATGACCGATATGCAAATAAGTTTGCCCCTCTTAATAGTACAGCCATCTATCATAAACCCGATCATCAACTTCTCTACACACCTATGACCGGTGAAATGAAATGCCCTAGGTTATACCTTTGCCTTGCGCATTTCATTCCATCTCCTCCAATGTCGATGCAACACATGCACCAACATGATCAACAATGATATGATCCACTTCATATCATCATGTAATCATATTGGTTCATTGATCTTGACTTCACTTGCTTTTCACCATTGCCTTCGTCCATCGACGCCAAGTCTTGCTCAAGCTTCATTGCCACGCGATCCATTGCTCCAAAGCCTCTGACTTGCCCTTCACGCTTGCAACTGGTCCATCAAGCCAAGTTATGTCTTGATCTTCTCCACCTTGATCACATGACTCAATGTCATGTCTCATGTGCAATAAGCTCCTTCATCATCTCATGTGTGAGCTTTGCAACATCTCCAAGCCATTTTCACCTTCATGGCATATGTTGCTCACACACATGTACCTGTGGACTAATTACCTGTGTATCTCACATAAATACAATTAGTCCACCTAGGTTGTCACTCAATTACTAAAACCACACAAGGACCTTTCACCGGCGCATCCGGTCACCTCGAAATGTGCTGAGTTGGACCCTAATGGGTATGTTTTGAAGTGGGGAGTATAAATACTTCTCCTACTTATCCAACTTAGCACTCTTGCCTATTTGTTCAATTGAGAAACACCTTTGGAGTGCAAAGGGGAGCAAGAGCCTAGTGGGTGATTGAGATTTGAGAATCCAAGATTAAGGACCTCATTAGTGCTTAGGGAGTAGCAAGTGTGCATCCACCATTTTCATTAGACTTGCCTTGGTCAAGTGAGAGTTTGTGCTTGTTACTCTTGGTGATCGCCATCACCTAGATGGCTCAGTGGTGATTGGACGCTTGGTGATCATCCGGCAAAACTTGTGGATGACCCAAGTCATGGTGTGAGCAGTTATGGATGATTCACCGCAATGGAGTGTCGAAGAATCAGCCCGTAGAGAGCACTTGATCCTTGCACGGATCAAGGGGGAGCTACACCCTTGCACGGGTGCTCCAATGAGGACTAGTGGGTTGTGGCGACTCTCCGATACCAATATCTCGAAAAATATCACCGCATTCCTCTCCCTCTCTTTACTTTGAGTATTTACATTTGAGCAATTCAATTCATGTTTTTACATTCTTAGAATTGCCATGCTAGAGTAGGATTAGAACCTAGGGTGCAAAACTTTTGTGCGGTAGATCATAGCGAACACTTTTAGGCACAAGGGAGTGAAATGGGCTAAGTGTAGGGTTTAATTATTGCAAGAAATTTAGAATTAGCCCAATTCACCCCCCCTCTTGGGCATCTTGATCCTTTCAATAAGCTTGTGTTGTCCCTTGCATTGCATTGCAATATAAAACATGTTTAATTTTCAATAATACACTTAGGGCTTATCTAACATGGTTAAGATAACCGCTAAAAAGCGTGTAAAAAAGCTTAACCTTGGATCAAACTTGACAAGCAACTAGATTTACCTTTCTTGTATTGCATTGCATATGCATGTGTGTTGCTTTGTCGTTTCTTTTCGGTTAAGTTTTGAGCACCTGCTGTGTTTGTCCACAAATAGAAAGAGCATTTGAAACTCCTAATGGTTGAAATCCCTATTGTGTGGCCACATGGTACTCCTCACCCCTTTTATCGCTTATTTTCATAAAAATATACATAGCCTAAGGCAAAATATTTTGAAAATTTTGAGGGTTTGAGAGAGGTCTCTCATATCTGTTCCAATTGGTGGTTATTTGTATTTGAATTGGAACTTGATTGGGAGAAAGTGTCGTGAAGGAAGAAGGAGGATCTATTGCTAGAAGAGGACTAGACGCAGCACCTGACTCAGGACTAGACTCTCCATCTGCAGTGTGTGATCAGTGCTCTATGGATCTGATGCATGAACAGTGACCACGCCACATCTGGTGTTAAGTCTATGCGGTGTCCGATCATTACGTGGTGTTTCGGAGAAGAAGACCGGACTCTAGGCCACGTTCGATCATCGTAAAACGGACGCATCAGGTCATGTCGAGAGCCTTTCTGGTGCTCTCTATATGTGACCTAACTCTGAGAATGCAGCGTCAGGTCATCTCCACATGTGCATCCGGTCGCAACAGTAGAAGCACGTTTGTTTTCAAAATCCGGCTGACACATAGGGCCAGCACTTCCCTTTTTGGCAACCTCCTATGCTCACTCTCTTACTATCAAGTGGGGCCGCTCTATCTCCCTTCCCAAAATCAGAACTTCCACACTCTCTCTCTCATGCATGCTACCTCCCATACCGCTCGCGCAACCCTAGCCACCACGCTTGCCACTCTGGCCACCGCGCACCGTCACTGGCTTTGGCTGCCTCATCCACGCGCCCACGCGTAGCACCACCACTATGGCCACCCGTTCACCCCACGCTCGCACCACCCTCATGCCCGTGTTCTGCCACGTCCTTGCTCACCATGACAAGGGTAGTCGCCACCGCCACCGGGATCCACTACCACCACCGGTCACGCCATCTCCTTACTTGACCATGGTAACTCAGTGCTCATGTTCCCGACATCTAGAGCTCCGTGTCTGGTGTTTCCTTGGTCCGCTGCTGATTCCTCTAGGGTGAGCACTCTGCCTGCCCCCTAAGTGGTCTATAGAATGCTTCTACCAGTCTAGCACATGTTCTTGATTCTTTCCTCGGCTACTTTCGCTTGCAGATCCCTTGCCATGATTATGTGGTGCCCTGACGTGCTCAGTTCTCACCTTTTCACAAGTCCCAGCTATGATCTAAGGTAGCAAGGCATCTCCTCTTTTCTTAACTAATTGCTTGCTTCTTCTAAGGACCATTGCTCCTCTAGAATATAATGTTACTTATGTATACTTCCTATTCTATCTTGTGTAGTGAGTTTGGGGCAGCAAGTCAGTGCTTGTTAGTTATCAGTGGTAGATAAACTCAGGGCCAAGCCCACAAGTATGGATTGAGACCAAGGCTCACAAGTGTCAGTGGGCAGCGATGGCATAGTCAGTGGTAGTGGTTCTTGTAGTTGATCTTGTCAGTGATTGTCAGTTACAGGGGAGCAGTGTTTTGTCAGTCTTTTCTCTATGTGGTAGTTTATCTCTCTATGGTAGTTGATCTCTTGTAGTGGCAGTTTGGCTTAGTGCAAGAACATTAGGGGTGGTCCCAGCAATGATGAGAGGCGTCCACCTCGTCTAACAGCAAAGGAAAAGGATAAGGGGCCCAAGAAGGTGATGACAAAGAAGCGCAAGCATGGTGACATAGAGGCAGAGAGAGTAGCGGCAGTAGCAGCTGCTGAGCGCGCTGAGAGAGGTGACAGAGGCAGTGGTATTCATATTGGAGATCACCTGACAACAACTTAGAGGAGTGCAGTGGAGAGGTATTAGACAACGAGTGGTAGTCCATGTGGGACTATCATGCTTGGTGGTTCACATGTCTCTCTTACTGATCCTATTGAGGATACTATCTAGGGTGAGACCAAGCAATCATAGGTAGAGCAGCAGTAGGAGTAGCCACTATGACACTCAGGTCATGCTCGTGCTCAGGTGACACCTAGGTTAGAGAGGCAGAGGCATGGTTCTTGGCCATCTCCTAGACCACGAGGCTCACCACCAGTAGAGCACTTGGACTTGAGGGCAGCCACAGCTCGGTAGGTGCAGCAGCTTCTCTTTATGGAGGTTGAGTAGTGGTTCCCACCTCAGCGGGATGAGAGGGCTTTAGAGGGTTTCTACATAGTGTTGTAGGAGGATTTCTATAATGCATATCTGAACAATGGTGTAGCTTTCAAATCTTAGAGAGTGTGTCCTTTGGAGGCTATAGTGGCAACTGGAGGAGAGCAGGTTCATCCCCACCTCACTTTCCTGCCTAGCTTGGCAGACCTCTTGGGGCAGACCGGCAGGTACATTGCTAGTTGGGTCAAAGAGTTCTATGCCTCCTTATGGATCGACCTTGGTTATAGGTACATTCACTTTGATTTTAGAGGACGTGACCGCAGGTTGTACAGCAATAGGATTAGAGCGATACTGAGGATTCCAGAGTTAGCCACTAGGATTCACCAGATCTGCTATGGATAGACTCAGCCACCAAGATGTCGTCATGGTAGAGAAGTGCCACCCACAGACTTAGTCAGAGCCTGCTTTTGAGAGCCATTTGGAGAGGGTTTGAGGCACACTCCAGGTGCCCTTACACCTATAGCTCGCCTCCTAGATTCAGTTATGAGGAGGACCCTGCTCCCGAGGGGTGGCTAGCGCGAGGGTTTGACTCATATTTAGCTTTGGTTTGTTCACCACCTAATCTCTTAGACACCATTTGATATTTGGGACATGATACTTTCAGAGATGGAGGACACTATTGTAGAGGGCTTCAAGGGCCACTGTCAGCTGCCGTATGCCCATTGGATCTACTTTCTCATACTACAGGCCTGTTCACATATACCTCCTGAGGTAGTGGTTGAGTTGATTGGTACTACTACTGAGTTCCCCTAGTATGACATGCGGCAGCTAATGGGTTCTAGTACTAGGAGTAGGACACCAAGATAGAGACATCTCTAGAGGCCAGAGGTGCCAGAGACAGAGGATGAGCAGGACGAGGCCATTAGGGCCCTTATAGAGTCAGAGCTTGTAGACTTGGAGGCACAGCAGGACGACGAGGATGAGGACAACCTATCTGACAGCTCCAACAAGGACTACCAGCCTATTCCATGGATGGCCCCATGGGCTCACGATAGAGAGGCTAGTGGTTCCAGCTCAGCTCCACCTCAGCCACCATAGACAGACCCTGCTCTGATAGCGATACTTGATAGGATGTAGCAGGAGCAGACATGTTAGGCATAGGCCACAGCTATAGCTCTCGCTCAAATGCAGACCTGATAGGACCAGTTCTAGCAGCAGTAGTAGGCCATTCCGCAGCAACAGCTAGAGACTAAGCAACAACTTCTTGGTTTCATGCAGCATGTCCTTACAACTTTAGGGATTACTTCTTATTGGCCCACATTGCAGCTTGGTTCAACTGTTACTAGTACCCTAGTGACTCCAGCTATATAGCCTAGTGGGCTTCAGAGTTAGGGACACATAGCTACATGTTTGCCTCACCTACCGAGCAGGTTTTGTAGTGGTTTGCTACACTAGGGACACAGACTCAGGGTTTCACTCCAATTGTCACCAGATTCACCCCTACTCAGTTCAAGTCATTGTTGGTGATAGATACACTGGTCTATAGGAGCATGGCTGCCACTTTTAGCGAGATCATAGGTCTCCCCACACCTCTAGAGCTTCAGGTGCCTATTACTACTATAGCAGCTCTAGTCATAGGGACTATCGAGACTCTCTCATCTTCTGTTGCTTCGTTAGAGCCGCCTCGGATAGTCACTCCTACACTTGAGGCTTCAGCAATAGAGACAGAGATAGTTGTGGCTCCACTTCCTATAGAGACAGCTTCAGAGCCACAAGGTCAGGCAATAGCTTTAGCTTCTACTTCTTAGCTAGCCGACCTAGTTACTGAGACCGCATAGCAAACTCAAACCGCTTCACTTCCTGCTTCAGAGTTAGAGGGTCAGCCACCGATTGCTCTAGCTGGTCCGATAGTTTCGAGTCCAGAGTCAAATGATGATGCTACTCAGTTTCAGATCTCTCACCGTACCTCAGTGCCTGACTCATCTGCTCCTACCCCACCATCCGACCCTTAGGTTTTGGTGCTTGATGCCAAAGGGGGAGAGGGAGTGAGTATGTTAGATTTAGGGGGAGCATGTGAGATGGACTCGTTCTTTTGTGTGTGATACTTCATGCACTCATGTTTGCTTTCATGCATTGTGATATATGTGTGATTGTGAGACTTATGTGACATGTATGCTCTCTACTTTGATATATATATGTCATGTCACTTGGTTATGCTTATTTGCTTTGCTTCTGCATTTTACTCTGATACAAATGAGCTTTAGTTTGTGTACTTGTGCTTATTTCATATCTTGTGAGTACATTGTGTTGGCTTGGGTCATATAAGCATGTCTAACCCTTTTGTTCTTACTGTCAATTGCTTATATGAACTAAGCATGTTGAAAACCTCACCCATCTCTTATACACATACTCGAGGTTGTGTTGTCATCAATCACCAAAAAGGGGGAGATTGAAAGCATCTAGGCCCCTAGTTGAGTTTTGGTGATTAATGATGACACATGATTACTGTGACTAACATGTGTTTTGTAGAGGATCTAAGTTAGGTCATGGTAATGATGATTGTTTGGGCAATTATGGTTTTCATGCCCATATCGATGGAAATCATTTTGGTTTTCAAAGGATGGACGACAAGGTTAAGGACGGACTAGTTCTAAATATCGATAGGCGTTGGAGAGACACTTAGAGTAGTTTAGGACTTTGTTTTTCCTTTGGCCATACTATTAAGGGGGGGTATGAACTAGTAGCTTGACCTAGGTGAGTGTAATGCGTTAGGTGTGGTGCACACTTGTCAAACTTAGCACTAGGTAGCTCAGGGATAGCCCAAAGATCAATTGGAGCAAACTTTGTTCATAAAGCTTTTCGACTTGGAAGTGAATGGAGGGTAAATTTACTGACCGAATGATGGAAGTGTTGGGACCGGACTCTAGATGCCGAGTCCGGTCAGTTCACAGGGCACGCAGCCAAGGCTTTCACTAGAACGGACGCTGGCGCAAGGCAGAGACCGGATGCGTAGGTGTCGAGATCTGTAGCAGCGGGGCTTCGGTTTTGGCTTGACCGGACGCAACGTAGGAACTTGATCGGACGCACGCGTACCTAGAGTCCGGTCAACAACAAAATACATCTAGAGAAGGTTTTCGGAGACCTAACGCATTAGGTTAGGGTGGACCTAACTCTGTAGTGAGTCCGGTCACTCTAACGGTTGACTATTTGAGCTGGCAGAGTTGCAGCCACAGTCTACTGACCGAACACATCCGATCACATCGACCGGCGCGTCCGGTCACCCTAAAATGTGCTGAGTTGGACCCCAATGGATATGTTTTGTAGTGGGGAGTATAAATACTTCTCCTACTCATCCAACTTAGCACTCTTGTCTAGTTGTTCAGGTGAGAAACACCTGTGGAGTGCAAGGGAGAGCAAGAGCCTAGTGGGGTGATTGAGATTTGAGAATCCAAGATTAAGGACCTCATTAGTGCATAGGGAGTAGCAAGTGTGCATTCACCCTTTTTATTAGACTTGTCTTGGTCAAGTGAGAGTTTAGGCTTATTACTCTTAGTGATCGCCATCACCTAGATGGCTCGGTGGTGATTGGAAGCTTGGTGATCATTCGGCGGAGCTTGTAGATGTATCAAGTCATGGTGTGAGCGGTTGTAGGCGATTTACCATGATGGAGCATTGAAGAATCAACCCATAGAGAGCACTTGATCCTTGCGTGGATCAATAGGGAGCTACACCCTTACGCGGGTGGTGCAACGAGGACTAGTGGGGAGTGGCGACTCTCCGATACCTTGGAAAAACCTTGCCGCGTTCCTCTCCCTCTCTTTACTTTGAGCATTTACATTTGAGCAATTCAATTCATGTCTTTATATTCTTAGAATTGCCATGCAAGAGTAGGATTGGAACCTAGGGTGCAAAACTTTTGTGCGGTAGATCATAGCGAACACTTTTAGGCACAAGGGAGTGAAAATGGTCTAAGTGTAGGGTTTAATTATTGCAAGAAATTTAGAATTAACCCAAATCACCCCCCTCTTGGGCATGTTGATCCTTTCAATAGCCATTAATCCCTTTGGGGATTGAATTAAGCTTGTGACCCCGCAATTTTAATGAAGAAGTGGTGTTCAGTTCAATAGAGGCTTTATTAGTTTTATATTTTGATATTGAGTATAGAATACGCCATACTATAAAAGGGATACAAATCTCATATACTTGAGGAAGACAGAGTGCTCAAGTTGAGTTGGTCAAGAGGATGTCACTCGGTTTAGGTGGATTAACTTGGCGTGTACTTGGACTCTTGTAACATCAAAATTGGTGTTGGGTGTTTTAATAGCACTTCATCAAATTTGTCCATGTTATTAGTCTCTACTAGGGATGAGTTGAAGTCATGAAGCCTGGAAGGGGGGGGGGGGTGAGGTATTTCATTCCTATTGGCCATGACACCTAAAACGATTTAGGTCTTGCTGGTCTTGGGTCCTCGTGTTTCTTGTTGCAATTGCAATCTTGTTTTTTCTATGTGCCTATGCGTATGGGTGTGTGTGTCTTGTGTTCAATGTGTGTTGAAGTGTGGCTTGTGGAGGTTTTCCCGCTTTTAATATAATGATAATACGTGTTATGTTTTTTTATAAAAATACGCTATTTATATATTATTGTCAAAGTCGTATTTTGAAGACTATGCCAATATACAAATGTGTCACTTATTTATGTGTAAATGGAAATGCGGTTAAACACAAGTTTATTTGGGGGAAAACTATATTGCCATATTATACTTATCAGGTGTACCGCTGAGAGATGGCACAAAAAGGGAAAAGAGTCTAATACATGTAGAGGAGACATTTAAAATCCAAAACTGTACTAAGAAATCACACAAAAAATGAGGGCAAAGAATCCAAAACAAAACATGTACACAAGACATTTAAAATATGAAGACAGGAGCAAAAAAAATCCAAAAATATTGGGACTACATTAAAATATGAAAAGAGGGCAAAGAGTCCAAACATGTGCACCAAACATTTAGTATCCAAAAAGAGATGACACATAAAAGAGGGGAAAGAGTCCAAAACATGTGCACGAGACATTTAAAATCCAAAATATTGGCAAGAAATCACAAAAAATGTACAAAATACAAAACAAAAACATGTACAAGAGACATTTAAATCTAAAATATTGCTAAAAAATCACAAAAAATGATGTAGAAAATACAAAACAAAACATGTACATGAGACATTTAAAATAAAAAGTAAAAAGGAGCAAAAATGAGGAGAGTCCAAATATGTGCACGAGACATTTAAAATCCAAAAATAGCACGTGGATGAGACAAAAGAGATAACACAAAAAAGTTCCGAAACATGTGTGCGAGACAATTAAATCCAAAACATTGCTAAGAATCACACCCAAAAAGTGATGGCAGAGAATGCAAAAAGTAGAGGTGGCATTTAACTTTTTTTAAAAAAATAAATAAAGCCAAAAAATGAGATAAGTCCAAACTTGTGCATGAGACATTTAAAATCCAAAAAAATATCTGAACAAGACATTTAAAATTAAAAACATTATAAAAAATGATGGTAGATAATGCAGAACAAAACAGGTACAAGAGACATTTTTTAAAACAATAATAGAGAAAAGTAAAAAAAAAAATCGCTAGAAGGAGGGCTTGAACCTCCGACCTTGTGGTTAACAGCCACACGCTCTAACCAACTGAGCTATTCCAGCTTTTGATATATATATGTTGACTTTTTGATTATCTATCATGTGTTCATTACACATCAGAACAACTTGCCGACATGATGTCATGTCCGGTGCCGCCAGAATACGAACCGGAACGAACGGAGATGCACAAATGGATAGCATTCGTGCTAGAATGCGGCGATCAGAACAGGAACTATCAAAGACGCTTCCAGCTGCGTTTCTGAGTTTCTCAATGATATTTTAGGCAGTGTTTGGCACCGACTCCGGCGGCTCCGGCTTCCTGCATTGCTGCACTGTGCAGCCCTGTAGCAAGGAGCTGGATGGCTCCGTCTCCCACGGAAATCAACACCCACAGGGAAGGAGCTGAAGAAGCCACGGATTTGGGACTCCGGTGGCTCCTCTATAGTACCCGGAGCCAGAGCCGCCCCTTAGTTGCTTCTATGGATCCAGGAGGTGAGTCTACTTTAATTGTTTGGGTGAAAGACAATGAAAAACTGCTTAGTTTCTCCTACGATTGGTCACATTTTGATAATAAAAAACTACCTAATTCTTTCTAGATTGGTCGACTTTTACTACGCCTGTTCGTAAAAAAGTCTGGAGTAGTTTATATTCATATGGATTCACCTACGTTTCAGTCTCCACAGACTTTTACTAACAGGCGTGAAGCACATGGAAACTTGGGTTATGATATTCATGCACTACCAGATAAATGCGTCGCAAAGGGTTCTTGTCCAACAAAGTTAACCGGCACAACAACAACAGCAGCAACAACGTAGTCTTTCAGTCCCAAGCAAGTTGGAATAGGCTAAAACCCAACAAAAAAAAACCCAAGAGATGAATCCCAGCCATGTAATGAGGCAGCACCTGCCCATTGATGCACTGGACTAAGTGTTGAATTTTTCTTTGTTTGGAAACATGATCTATGATTTCTCCCGGTTATGTTTGGATATGATCAAATCCGTGTAAACACGAGTAATATTAATTGGCATGCGTCATGTGGTTTGAACCGATGCTTCAAACAAGTTTATCTACCACCATAACATGGCTACAAAAATTTTTGTACAACAGTACCCAACAAAATCCTCTTAAAGACTCTCATCTCATCCCTGATTTTACATCTCCATGCCGTCCTGCGCCATATTCTGCAGATCCTCCTCAGTCAACAGCGTCTTCTTGCCACCGCTTCCCGTCTTGTCAAATGGCTGTGCCATCCTCCGGAGAAACTGTTGCAGAGCAAGTGTTAGAGCATCACTATGACAAGCAAAAGAGCAGGTTTGGTCGATGCTAGTGATAAAGAGAGACGAAAATGCTAACACTATGATACAAAGTTAAATATACAGTGCTATTCAAGCTGTTTTAGTATTCTTATACGTAGGGGGGGAAGGAACCTTGTAAGCTGTGAACACCGAACCTGGTACTATAACTTCTGGATGATAATAAAATTGGCAGCAAATTGCTTTGCAAATCACAATAGCCGAAAGCAACAAAAGCTTCAAGGAACCAGTCAAGGAAATAGATTTGTAAATCATACCTCACGAGCTATATGTAGAGCCATATCAGTGCTCAGATTTAGGTGCGCATCATGCAAATGCGAGAGTATCCACCCAGGCAACTTAGACCGTTTATCATGCCGACTGTATCTGTAAGCAAGAAAGGAATTTACCAAAGGTGAAACTTCACATAAAACATTAACACAGCAAGGAAATGAACACAACAAACAGCATTATGTGTCATGGAAGTATGGATGCAATTTTGCTGGAATTCAGATCTAAAAATAACTAAAACTAAGCTGTCTGCTTATGGTCCATAAGACCCAAAATAAAAGGAGTATGATATGCATAAAGGTCCATAACACGCAAGTATCAAACCAAGCAATGGTTATTAAGAGAGTTGTTGGTGAAAAGAAACACAGTGACCAAATGCACATTTTTTAGTTGGAAAGTTCACGTTCATGCATAATTTTAATACTTCATAAGCATGTCACCTTTGCTGATATTGTAATAGAGGTTTAAACTAAAGCAGCTTGTTTCCAGATACGTATATTGGAGTAATAAGATGGCACAAGATTGGAGCTGGTTCGTTAGCATACAACTATACATGCGGGGTTCTTGATGCTCAGCTATGCTAGAACTCAGTGCATCAAGGCAGTAATTATAACAGAACCGTCCAATTTATAAGAGCACACGTACAATAGTAATCACCGAAGCGATCAAACCGTCATACTTGAACACATATAAACCCGGTAGTCTGATGAAATCACGAAGGATCTCAAACAAACCAACGTACAAACCAAGATCGTACATGATTCAACATAACCAGTCACATGTTACAACAGGTTCACAAATGGTTCTCATACATCGAAGTTTCAACAAAGTTAGTACAACTCAAATTTAGAAGTAGCGGAAGCAACATAGTTTTGAAACAACATCATGATAGTTCAAATACATAGCCAGTTTAGGATCATCTCCAACAAAAGCACATAGAGGAGATGATATAGAATGACCATGCCCTTGGTCTTACTCTCCATCAACGGTAGGAGTTATGCAGTGCTTGCAATAACCATGGTACATCACGTCATCTGCAACAAATGGAAATAAACCCTGAGTATGAGAATATACTCAGCTAGACTTACCCGTCACAAACCAAAATAATAAGACACCAAGGAGTATGCATGGCTTTAAGAGGTGGAGTTAGCTTGACAATATTTTGCATAAAAGCTTAAGTAATATAACTTGGAGATTTAGTACCTCTAACATCAATTTGAATACCTATTCAATTAAGCATCTCTAGATTAGCACCTGTACTAGAGCAACCACTTGATTAAGCTAACAAGCATTAGTAACCATATCCGGTATAAGAATAATTTAAGCATCATCATGACCATCAAGTTTCCATTAGTGCTTCTACGTTGCTGCTGCTCAGTCAAGTTCTCACTATCCGAAAGAGACGGCGATTCGAATCAATTTCTACCTAGCAGGGGAATTTATTCCTAACACAAACCGAGGCACACCTCGCAAAGGTAGCCTCATGTCACCTTTGGTACAATTCAAGACTAACTCGTGGGTCCGATCAGCGCCGCGCCCTCAGAGATTCTACCAATCTGTTAGGAAGATCGGGACTCGGTCCCGCCCTTGGACTGATGCCATTGGCTCTCCGCACATCCTTACTGCCTCCAGCGTGCGTACTTTCACTTATCGGGGCCGGCCTGAATTGAGCTACTCGGCTTTGCGGTCGTATCATTGGATCCGGCCAACTAAGTGCTAGGCATGCATTCAACATGACATGAGCACGTACAACGAATCGGTCCTTAACCGACATAGACGAGGATAAATAGACACCCAAGACCTCCATGTCTTGTTGCTTCTTTATCATGATCCCACTCGGTCTCCATTATTCATTAACACATGGTTATATTCCACGCTAGCACCGTGATTAGTTATCCGCCTATATCATGCAGGTGACAGGTAATCATCCAGCTTCTACCGACTAAGCATGACTAAGCACATATTCGATCCTGAACCTACATAGGATATATGTGTGTGTGTGTGTGTGTGGACAAGGAAGATATATGCAACAAGTGGTTCCAATCAATTTCTAGTACTTAATGCGTCAACATAAAAGGACTCAAGTTGATAGTTCGAAAACATAGGAGGTTTAAAATGCTCTGAGACTTGTCTTTCACAAAGATTGAGGGCTGGTGATCTGGGCACTCGGGCAATAGTTCACCGTCGGGTTCGCCTTCTCCTGGGACCTCCTGTTGTTGCACTTTCTGATGATCTTCTTGGGGATCGGCTTCGTATGATGAGGACATGACACCCATGCATATGACCATGTTTGGCACATGGTATGGAGGGGTAGGAGGCCAGCAAGGGTGTCCAACTCAAGAAGAAGGTCCAAGGCTAATTCGGTTCGAGTCCCCGAGGTGGAGGCCCAAAGCAACTCAAGTTCGAGTCTATCTTGGCCTCTAGGATCAGTCTGCCTTAAACTGGCCACCCAGGATGCATCTGGACTCCGTTTTTTATGATCCACATATGGATAGAAAGCTAATTGGATAAGGAAGCCAACCCAATTAGTTTCACCTCAAAAGCCCTTCGGAATCAACAGTAATCGTCAAAACAAGTCAGCGCCCAGAATCTGTCAGGGTGCTGCGACACCGTCTTTTGGTCCGTTGGACCGTGTATCGTGTTTGGGCCCATTAGGGGGCGCGTCTAGGGGGGTGATGCCCAAGACTCTATAAATACTAGCCGTCGTTCTCCTTAGGGTTTGGGGTTTTGTTTAGTTCTTGATTTCCTCGTGAAACAGATGTCGTTTTGCTGCAACTGTCGCTGCCAAGGCCGCTTGCTATGAACCAAGGCCCTAGTTCTTGATCTTGTTCGCCTATGGCGATTAGTCCTTTTGAATAAAGACTTGAACTCCTTCTCGTTATCATAAGCCTCATATTTATTTGCAATTTTAGATTGCGTTCATCTCGTTCTTGCTTGTGTTCTCGATTCGCTTGTAGGAAAGCCTTCTCGGCGAGGTCAATCGTGTTCGCGTGGTTGATAACCAACGGAACAATGGTGTAACAGTTGCGGGGGTCCAAATCAGTCTTGGTTCGAAGCCTAGATCATGAACGTCGAGTCTCCACCAATCAATGCTATTATACCTTTTGAAAGATCAGGCCTAGTCTACATCAAGTGGTATCAGAGACCTTGTTGCCCGTTAGGTATAACTTTGTTTTCCCCTTTAGATTGCTACTGTTTTTGTTTTACCTATAGTCCACAAAAAGCCAAAAAATATACACTATCACATATCTCTAGTCCTATAGCCCCGCTGTGCCTTTGCAATTTTTTAATTTTAGTTTGCTTTATTGAACTGTCGTCCCTTGCCGCGTCTTAGTGTTCGTTGTGTTCTGATCTTGTTCTTGGTCTAGTGTCAAGTCTTGTTTCCTAGTGTGGCTTGCATCAAATTGATCTCTAGTTTTTCTTTGGATCTGAAATAGTCATGGAGTGGGTTGTGTGATTGAGTTTGTTTTGTCTAGCAATTCCTTCTATGGCTTCTTCGGTTAAGTATTTTTCTTCCACGGTGGAAATATCTAAAGTCTAATCTCTTATGTGCGGCACTTTTGTGAGATAAAAAACATAAAACAAAGAAAAAGGCAAAGAGGTGCAAAAACCAAAAGAAGGAAAAAAGCCGCACCTAAAAAAAGAGAAAAAATAAAGAAGGAAAGAAAAAGAAAGTGAAAAAAAAGTTTAGAAGTGATTGCATCCTTTTGAGTCCTTGTGCTGAGTTGTATTGTATTGCTTGCTTGAACTAGGTTCAGGACGAGTTTCAGCTAGCGACATAGACTAGCTTAGGACTACTTTTCAATCTTGCAATTTCTGAATTAAATTATTGCTATTCCTTGCTACTATATTGTGCCTGTCCAAGCTCCACTTTCTTCTAATCAAGTACAGGTTCGCCTTGCAACTATTACACTCAAGCTACAACGGTATCATAGTCACCGACCGATTGCATTGCCTATTGCTTTGGTAAGAACACTTGTAAGACCGTGGTAAGACGCTTGAGAGTTGAGTGCCTTGTTTTTCCTTGTCCACATCCTATAGTAGTTCATAGGAAAATACATACTTGTGTGTTTTCTTGTTTGATTCTAACAATGATAGGTTGTTCATATCCACCGACTTATAATGGTATAGGTGCTGATGAGTACAAGGAGTGGGAAATTGCCATAGATAACATTTTTACTACTCACTTTATGTGTCCAAGGAGGAAGGTAAAAAATGCATCTAGTGTTTTGCGACATTCTGCTTTATCTTGGTGGGAGTCTTTAGATCCTTCTGATAAACCTCAAACTTGGAATGATATGAAAGATCTTATGAGAAAAAATTTTGTTAATCCATCTCTTGTAATTAATTCAAATGATGAGGTGCATCAACTAGATCAATCTCTTATTATTCCTCCTGCTATGCCTAACCTTTTGCAGGACAATGTATAATAGAGCAAGAATGACATGACAGAAAATGAGGAGCTCACAACCTCATATGCAAATTTAGAACCATCACTTCACAATGCACCTATTACTCCTGCTGAAAACACAGGTAATGCCCATGGTGCTACACTCACAGAAGGTGAGAATTGTTTTAATGTACTAAATTCTTCCACACACCATGCTATCATAGAGCAATTGTTAGTGGAACCCTCTCTTGATTTATCTTTGTCCCATGATAATTTGCCTTGTGATAAAGATGAATTGGTTGATGATGCTTCAGTTTTACATGTTTTGGAACCAACCACTTGCGCTAAAAATAAACATGTTATTCATATTGCTACTAAAACTGATGAGTTCAAACTGTTGTCTTCTTCACATACTTTGGGTTACATTGAATTTGATATTTTGTGTAACCTAGATTGTTTGGAGGAGAGCCTATTTAAATATGTTGATTTGCCTTGGTTTTCTAAACATACATATCATGTTATTGGCAAATATAACAACAAGGGACAATATATGATACATCGAGTATACATTTGCAGTAATATGAATTCTCCTTTTGTTGTACAAGATTATGATCGTTTAGAGGTCAGCCATAATCATACAAACATTTTCTCATGTTCCTCAAAAAAACAAGTTCACTTCCAAGAAGGGGAGCATTGTTGGTTGCTACCTATGTTTGCTAGATCATCTATTCCTGCATTGTTTTTGGTTAGTTCTAATCTTTTGTAGGATAGTGTTGACATACATCGTGTGCATTCGAATCATGGAGTCTACATGCCTGCTGAAATTTTTATGCGAGATGACATGCTACAAACTTGGAAACATGGTCATGTTCCTTCTCACAATTATTTTAGTTCCCTTTGTTTTTGTAACCCTGTTCTCCTTTATGTTGTGCAGGATCAGTTTCAAGCACAATCGATGCCGAGGACGGCTTTTCGTCAAGAAGGGGAGGATGATGAGGACATGACACCCATGCATATGACCATGTTTGACACATGGTATGGAGGGGTAAGAGGCCAACAAGGGTGTCCAAGTCAAGAAGGAGGTCCGAGGCTAATTCGGTTCGAGTCCTCGAGGTGGAGGCCCAAAGCAACTCAAGTTTGAGTCTGTCTCGGCCTCCAGGACCAGTCTGTCTTAAACTAGCCACCTAGGATGCATCCGGACTCCGTTTTTAATGATCCACATATGGATGGAAAGCTAATTGGATAAGGAAGCCAACCCAATTGATTTCACCTCAAAAGCCCTTCGGAATCAACAGTAATCATCAAAACAAGTCAGCATCCAGAATCTGTCAGAGTGCTGCGACACCGTCTTTTGGTCCGTTGGACCGTGTATCATGTTTGGGCCCATTAGGGGGCGCGTCCAGGGGGATGACGCCCAAGACTCTATAAATACTAGCCATCGCTCTCCTTAGGGTTTGGGGTTTTGTTTAGTTCTTGATTTCCTCATGAAACAGACGTCGTTTTGCTGCAACTGTCGCTGCCAAGGCCGCTTGCTGTGAACCAAGGCCCTAGTTCTTGATCTTGTTCGCCTATGGCGATTAGTCCTTTTAAATAAAGACTTGAACTCCTTCTCATTATCATAAGCCTCATATTTATTTGCAATTTCAGATTGCGTTCATCTCGTTCTTGCTTGTGTTCTCGATTCGCTTGTAGGAAAGCCTTCTTGGCGAGGTCAATCACGTTCGCGTAGTTGATAACCAATGGAGCAGTAGTGTAACGGTTGCGGGGGTCCAAATCAGTCTTGGTTTAAAGCCTAGATTGTGAACATCGAGTCTCCACCAATCGATGCTTTCATACCTTTTAGAAGATCAGGCCTAGTCTACATCATCGTACTCCAACACGATGATGTCTTCCGTCACACCTATTGCATGCATATGCAAAAAGTGAGAATCATGAATGCATAAGAAGGGTCATGGATGACATATCATGATAACATGCATGGTTAAATAATAACTATCATATTAGGTCATTAGGATGATAACAAGGTTAACTTCTTAATTACTGAGTAGGTGCATATCTCTTCTCTAGAAATTTCAAGAATCCACACTAAGTCCATTTCTAGACCACAACACAATAGCTACAAGTTTAGATCATAACTAGAGTTTTCCTCAACCAAATGCTATGACCCTAGACTTTCTGGAAAGCTTATAAAATTTCCTATAACTTTTATTTAATCACTAAAAGCTAATTCAACAACTAACCTAGGCAAAATGGGTAAACTTCCCAGGTCTATCTAGAAATTTTAGAGATTAAGCATTTCGAAAGACCAACTTCTAACAGAATATAACTCTCAAACCATTTGGCCTATTGCCCTAAAATTTTTGACACAAGCTAGATAAAGAAGTTCCCTACAATTTTTTTGTTAACCATTTTTACAGAAAACTCCATTTTACCTATGCAAAACACCTAGCAACATAATCTATCCAAAACAACTTCTATAATTGAATTTTAGAGCCATAATATTTATTGCATACAAGAAATCAAAATTGGGCACAACCAAAGGTACCAATAGTTCATAGGCATCATACACACTCTAGAAAATATGATGGTCAAGCCCAAATAAATTATTTAAATGCCTTTATTAATCTATTTTGACACTAAGGTGAAATAATAAAAATATATCAAAAGTGCACAATAAATTCTAAGAAAATTACAGTGATTCATATATGATCCCCACAGTCTACTATACAAATTTCATACCATTTGGATAAGTACAGCAGCCTTCACATAAATGACAAGTTATAAGGGCTGAGTTTAGTGAAAATAGTTATCTCTATTAAAAAGTATCAAACAACAGATTTCATATTTTTCTTAGCTTGCCTAAAACCCATTAACACTGTACAAAAATGTGCATGGCAATATGTTACTTATTTTTATCCTTATGAATTTCCTCAGAAAACACCATTTATTAAAAAATAAATAGCAAGACCCTACTCCAATCAAGTTTACTACAAGTTCAACATTTTTCCTAACTAGAGCAAGTTAACATAAGATCAGCAAAATTGGAATCACAATTTTATCGCTTTCCTAGCTCAAGTTATGCATTTTATAAGATTCCAAACAATTTAAAAGCACTTATCTAGCTCCATTTAATTCTCCCAGAAAACATCCTAAATAGTAAGTTTCATATTTTTATCAAATACTACACTTCATGATGAATCCAACAAAATTTGGTTCACTCTATTTGGACACTCCTAGCTCTAGATATGAATTTTTGAAGTTGGTATTTAAATATGTGAAAATAAGAAAATCAAAAGAAACATAACGACTGACAAATGGGGCTCGCTGGTCAGTTGGACCCACGCGTCAACGAACTAGAACAGAGGCGACGTTCGATCGGCGATAGCTCACCGACGGTGAGATCTCCGGCGGTAGCATCACCATGGTTGCACTCCCCATACTCGCCCGCACTTGGTGGTGCCCTTCGTTGGACCGGCGGTGCACTAGAGCACCCTTGCTGACGTCAATGGCAGATGGCCGAGGTGACATGGTGGTATGCTGGCATTCTCTGGCTATGGTGTGCTCAGACAAGGTGTGTCATGGCTTCATAGTAACCTAACAAAGCTATCTAGGATGGTAGGGATTCCAGTGAGGCAGCGGTGAGCTCCGACCGCGTGCATGCCGTGGTGGTGGCGCATAGAGCACGATGGTGCTCTCGCCGTTCTGGCTAAACAGCGGTGAAAGGTGGGTCTCCATCATGCCATCCACTAGGTCTAGGCTTACTCATCCTAATGCGCATGAAAGAGACGGGAGGCGATACGCTAGCTCGACAACGGCGAGCTAAAACACCTCGGTGGCCATGGCGGCCACGGCAGGAGCAGCGGCGTGTTCCCGCATGACCAAGCAGTAGCGTCAAGCCAGGCTCCTACCTAAGAGTAAGGACCACAAGGTGACTATAGATCAGAGAAAAGGAGGACAGGAGGTGTGGTGGATTGGTGTGGCCACGGTAAGCCGAGCGCGCGGCGGCCCTCTGACGAGAACGTGGCGACAACGATGCAAAATATGCCCTTACCAAGGCTTGGCAAGTGGGACTAGCGGGTCAGGGTGCAAGAGGTGACAATAGCGGAGCTGCTGGCGAATTGAATTGGATAGTGGTGCAGCAACGACGGCGCTACGTGGTGGCAGAGCTAGCGGCGACAATGGCGAGCGTGGCGCTCTGCTGGCGGGTGCGAGAGCGAGTGAGGGAGAGGAAGTGAGCGAGAGAGACGCAGACGGGCGTGTTATGCTGATAATGAGGCTCTCCCTGGCTAGACTGGTGGGGCCCATGCTGGCATATGGCCACCAGATGGTAGGCATGGCCTGATGGCGGTCGGACACCACCGGCCTGCCCAAACATGACATGAGCCTGTTTTAGACGACTGAAACTATCCCCTTCCTCACTCAATATCTCTTAAACCAGCGTGATTCAGCAAAAACCATAAGAATCAAAGTTGTAGAGCTACATGAGTACTCCAACTTTGCCTAAATGAGTTTGGTCTAGATGAGCCTAGTTTACAAGCTACAACACGACAAACATCGGTACATTGAAACTGTAAATCGATTCTGGACTAGAAAAAAAAAATTCAAGTGCTAGATCAGTATTTTGTTGCTAATTGTGAGCTATTTTTGAACATGCTAGACATCAAATTAGGTCTTGACCCAAAAATAAAAGTTGTTACTCTAGTCAAGTACTATAACTTTGCTTAAGGGTGCACTACCATGCAAACACTCTATGCTATAGTTCAACTTAGGTCAAACATACAACTTGAAAATAGTAAGTTACACTATAACCATGACTTAGAGGCCAAATTGGTCCAAGTCATGAATACCAAAGTTGATTCATATGACATTCTAAACATGTTTAGGGTACCCCTAAGGTCCCATAAGCATTTTATACATTGGTCACATGTAAACCCTAGCATATGCAAAACATTTAGTGACAACACATGTAATATAAGCAATCATAGAGATACAATTTGAGATGCTCATGCTTATGAATGATCAATGATGCTTGTGCTCGTGTAATGACAATGCCAAATGCATGCTTAACACTAGGGTGTTATAGCCCCTCCCCCTTTAAAGAAATCTCGTGCTGAGATTGGAAAGACCTACCAATCCTTGTAGAAAGTGCGGTAGGCGTCACGCAGAAAATCATCCCGTTCCCACGTTGCATCTTGCTCACTATGGTTGTTGTACACCACCTTATCGAACTTAACCACCTTACTTTGAGTTACCCTCACCATTTCTTCTATCACTCGGATAGGTTTTTCTTCATACGTTAAATCATATTGGATCTTGACATTAGTGGGTTCAATGGCTTCTTCGGGCACACGAAGACATTTTTTCAATTGAGATACGTGGAAAACATTGAAGATGGTGCTCATCTCTAGTGGTAGTTGAAGTCTATAAGCTACTGGTCCACATTGCTCAATAATTTTGTATGGGCTCACATACCGGGGTGCCAACTTTCGCTTCACACCAAATCGTTGTACCTTTTTCATCGGTGATACTTTCAAGTACACGTAATCACCAACTTTAAATACAAGAGGACTTCTTCTCTTATCCACATAACTTTTCTGTCTTGATTGAGTAGCTTCTATATGTTGTTGAATGATCCGAACTTGCTCTTCAGCTTCTTTGACAAAGTCAATACCATAATACCTTCTTTCGCCTGGCTCAACCCAATTTAGAGGAGTTCTACACTTACGGCCATATAAAGCTTCAAAAGGGGCCATCTTGATGCTTTTTTGATAGCTAATGTTATAGGAGAACTCAGCCAAAGGTAGCCATTTCTCCCACAAACCCTTTGAAGATATTACACAGGCCCTTAACATGTCTTCAAGAATCTGATTTACTCATTCTATTTGCCCAGTAGTTTGGGGTGATAAGTAGAACTTTGGATCAATTTGGTACCCAATTGATTATGTAAATGCTCCCAAAAACAATTTACAAACTGTGAACCTCTATCAGACACAATGGTTCTTGGTATCCCATGCAATCACACTATGTGGGTGATATACAGCTCTGCATATTGCTGTGGGCTGTAAACTATCTGAACTAGAATGAAATGTGTAGACTTCGTCAGACAGTCCACAATTACCCAGATGGAATCGTTACCCCTCTGAGTGGTTGGAAGACCAGCATGAAATCCATGCAGATTTCTTCCCATTTCCAACCTAGAATAGGCAGTGGTTGGAGTAGCCCTGCTGGCTTCAAATGATCGGCTTTGACTCGGCAGCAAGTATCACATTTAGCCACATATGCAGCAATCTCTTTCTTCATCTTTGTCCACCAAAACTAGATCTTCAAATCTAGATACATCTTGCTACTACTAGGATGGATGGACAATTTAGAAGAGTGTGCTTCATCTAAGATTTGGTTTCTAAGTTCTCTATCTTTAGGTACAACAAGTCTATCTTTAAACCAGAGTACACCTCTCTCATCTAATCTAAAATGATTAGTCTCTTTTTCTTCCATCTTTCTCTTGATATGAAATATACCCACGTCGGTCTTCTGGAGTTCCATGACCTTAGCTTCAAGAGAGCAACTGATAGTGAGATTATGTAAAACTACATGATGCAGTAGGTTGAAGCCATCTTCCAGTAATGGTTTGCTATGATACTTCTGACTCAAAGCATCTGCAACTATATTTGCCTTGCCCAGATGATAATGCACCTCTAGGTTGTAATATTTGATTAGCTCTAACCATCTTCTTTGTCTCATGTTCAACTTAGATTACGTAAAGATATACTTGAGGCTCTTGTGATCAGTGTAAATGTGACACATTGCCAAGCAAATAGTGCCTCCAAATCTTCAAAGCATGAACAACCGCGGCTAGCTCTAAATCATGAGTTGGATAATTAACATCATGTTTCCTCAGTTGACACGAGGCATAGGCAATGACTTAGCCTTCTTGCATAAGCACACACCCCAAACCAGTACCAGATGCATCACAAAACACATCAAATGGTTTTTCTATGTCGGGTTGTGCTAAAACTAGGGCGGTGGTCAACAAAGTTCGTAAAGTGTGAAAAGCAGCTTCACACTCCAAAGTCCACACAAATTTCTCATCTTTCTGAAGTAATCTGGTCATGGGCTTGACTATATTAGAGAAGTCTAGAATAAAATGGCGGTAATAACCTGCTAATCCAAGGAAACTCCAAACTTCATGAACCGAAGTTGAGGCCTTCCAATCCATAACTTCTTGCACATTGCTTGGATCTACTGAGATTCCATCTTTAGATAACACAAGACCAAGGAATGATACTTTCTTTAACCAAAATTTGCATTTGCTAAACTTAGCATACAACTTATGTTCTCACAATCTTGTTAAGACAACTCTTAGGTGTTCTTCATGATCTTCCGCATTCTCAGAATAAACTAAGATGTCATCAATAAACACCACTATGAATTTATCAAGTTTAGGCATAAACACCGAATTCATGAGATACATGAAATGAATAGGAGCATTGGTCAGCCCAAAAGACATGACAAGATACTCATATATACCATACCTAGTAGAGAAAGCAGTCTTAGATATGTCTTCTGGCTTGATCTTAATCCGGTGGTATCCCGATCTCAAATTAATCTTGGAGAACACTTTAGCCTTTGATAGCTGATCGAATAAGATATCAATTCGAGGCAATAGATACTTGTTCTTGATCGTTACCGCATTAAGGGGTCGGTAGTCCACACACATCCGCAAAGATTTATCCTTCTTTTTCATGAATATGGTAGGACAACCCCACAGCGAGGAGCTGTGTCGAATGATATCTTTTTTCAAGAATCTCCTGCAATTGCACTTTGAGCTCAGCTAATTCATTAGGTGGCATCCTATAAGGCCTTCGTGAGATAGGGACCGTTCCTGGTAATAATTCAATCTTGAACTCTACATCTCTATTAGGCGGTAACCTAGGCAACTTATCTAGAAACACATCTGGGAATTCACACACCACCAGAATGTCAGCAATAGTCACAGGCCAGATAGCATTAGCTACATTTCAGAGGTCAAAATCTCTAGGAACTAGTGTTAAGAAAGCATTCTTACTGTCTGCTTCTCTTAACATAACCACCCAAGTGGAAGTATCAATAAGAACTCCATGGCCACTCATCCATCTCAATCCTAGGATTACATCTATCCCCAACCTGAGCAATACTACAAGATCTACGGTATACTCCTGGTTTCTTATGGAGATGTGCACATCTCTAACTATTTGGTTGGTGGAGATTTGATTTCTGGCTACACCTATGCACTAACTACCCTTATCTATAGTAACTACCCTCTGATTATGCTTGGATACAAATGTTTGACTCATAAATGAATGCGATGCTCTAGAATCAAACAAAACAATTGTGGGATGTTGGTTCACAAGAAACATACCCGCAGTAACAACTTTGTAACAGAACCGACCAATTATACGAAATTAAGTAAGAAAATCACCTGCCAGAGCAGATGATTTAGCAAACTTAAGCCCGTATAACCCGGTAGTCCGTGAAATCACGAAGGATTTCAAATCAACTCACATACCAGCCAAGATCGTAATAAGTTTAGCGGTCACCATCACATATTACATAAAAGTTCGCATCACAGGTACATCAGAGTTTAAACATAGTTATTACAAAATGAGTTCAATTAGAAGTAGCGGAAGCCATTTGTTCAAACCACACACACTCACATGGAGTTCAAATACAGTGCCAGCTAATGATCATCTCCAACAAAAGCATTAGACGAGACATAAGGAATGACCATGCCTATGGTCCTAAGCATCACCCATCGTAGGATAAAGGCAGTTGATACAGTAGCCGTAATACATCTGCCCATCTGCAACAAGTGGGAATAAAACCCTGAGTATGAGAAGGTACTCAGCTAGACTTACCCGACATAACCAAAAATAAAGTGACACCAAGGATTATGAAGGGCTTTATAATAGGGTAGCTGACTCATTTGCAAAAAGAGGCATTTTTTGTATTCCAAGAATCTTTCCAAAAGCATTAGTGTCAAGTTAATTATTATTAACCTGTCGACTACATTTGCACCTATACTATAGCAAGCATGTGATTAAGCAAATAATGATAACCAATGATCATTAACAACTTTCATAATGTCATATTCATTATAACTGTCCAAGTGTTCCATCAACATTACTACGATGAAGTCACTCAAGTCAAGTGCTCACTATCCAGGAGCGATGGCGATTCGAATCGATTCCTAACCAGCTAGTGATTTATTCCTTACACAAACCTCACTCACCCGCTAAAGTGAGGTATCGGTCATCGAGTCAACTATCCAGGAAAAATCTCGAGTTTGCTAGGAACCACATGTACCTAGGGGCCGACCGACTGCCTTTCGGTCTTATCATCGCGCCCCCGTGTCCTACCACACCTGCTCTGGTATAGTGCGCTGCGGGCAATCTACTCGGCCCGAATAATCTCCTAGCTTCGCGGTCGAAAGGTACTTTATTCGACCAACTAAATGTAAGGCATGCGTTCAACATGACTCGAGGCCCAACAACGGTCGGTCCTTAATCGACACAGACGGAAAGCACTACAGTCAAAAACCTTGTAAGTCTTCGTCCGGTCTCAACTTCAAATTAACACTTAATTATACCATGACTACATAGTTATCTAAGCAGATCCAGGTAACCACCTATAGCTTGCAGGTGACAGGAAATCACCCGACTTCTACTGGTCTAAGCCAGCTAAGCATTGACTCGACTACGGATACCAGGGTAATAAGGATATAGTATAACAAAGGTAGACAAGGTATAATGCAGCAACGGTGGCAAACAACTCCTGAACGTAATGCATCAATTAAAGTAAAGCATTTAATTAATAATTGCAAACCAGGGAGAAAAATGCTCCGGGGCTTGCCTCTCTCGAAGGAGCTCGGGCGGTGATCGGGGCACTCTAGAAGTTCCTCAACGTCCTCCTCGTCTGCTTCGGTCACTTCCTATGGCTGCACCTCGAGCTGCTCCTCTAGCTCCTCGGGTATGATGACCGAGCTCTTGGTTTGTGATCCTATATGATGTAGGTGCGTAAGTGCTTATGCAAAAGGTGCATCAGATGAAATGAACACAACGAATATGCTTGCATGCAAGGTAGTCAACATCATCCAAGAACATGTACTACAAGCACATGTCATCTACTGCATTCTCTTCTACTACTAATATGCTAAGTCAACACATCTCATTAAATGCTTCAAAGATACACCAAAGCTTTACTAATTTCTTAATCATGCATAAAGCAACATTTGATTAAACCCTAATTAATAATAGGTTTGAATAGCAACATCTATTTTTATAGCATAGAAAAATCTTAGAAAATTACCATAGCACAGTACTACCCTAAGTAGTCTACCATCAGATTTTTATGGCATTTGGATAAGTAGAATAGCCTACACAAAAATGACAAGCTATGGCATAATTATGATCATGAAAATACTTTGTACTGTGAAAAGTGTCAAACAATAGATGTAATATTTTTCCTATGTTCTACACAGTAAATAATCACTGCACAAAAATTATCACATGCATGTTTTATACAAATTTTGCTCTCCAGCAAAAATAACAAAAATCAGCCATTAAAGCACTTGAACTACACCTCATACTTTTTCTACAGGACATGCATGGAATATATTTTTCATAGAAAGTACATTACACAAGGAGAGTAACAAACTTGGAATCATATTTTTCTGATCTTTCTATGATTTATTATGCCTTTCTCAAGAAAACAGCAATTTTAATGATTAAATAAAACTCCACAGAAAAGTATCTCAAAAATGACATGCAATATTTTTATCATGTAGATCTGGTGACAAGAAGCATAACAAAATTTGTTTCACCATTTTTGGAGCAATATAACTGGAGATATACATTTTACAAGCTTTTTAAATCAATTTTTGAATTCATTTTCTTTAACACTGAAATTCCACCAACCCAAAACCGCTAGGTGCACCCGGTGTAGTGCACCCAGAGGGGCTTCCAGGCGGGACCCTTGGTCAAACTGGGCCCACACGTCAGCCAAAGCCGAGCAGGGCCATCACTGACCAACCGACGTTCGCCGTCGGTGAGCTCGCTGGCGGTGAGGTCACCACCAGGGGCTCTCCACAACGAGGTGGACCCGATGCGCCAAGAACGGGCACTAGAGGAGCTTGGAAGGAAGCTCTACGGCACGCATGGCGGAGCGGAGGCGGGCTGTCTGCGTGGAGCCAAGCTCCGGCGAGGAAGAGCTTACTCCGGCGAGGAATTACCGGTCGGAGAAGACTTACCCCAGTGAACTAATGTGAGCACCGGTTGTGAAAAGTGGAGGCGATGCTGCTGGCAAGATGGAGATGGCTCCGGTGCACTGGAGCAGCCGGAACGGCTAACTACGTCGAGCGGCTGGTGTGGGCGGTGGTGGATGTGAGCGCTGTGGCTGCTGCTAGCGCTGGCGGAGGCGAGAGAGCGAAGTGGAGGAGCGAGGAGGAGCGCAGCGTGGTCGGGTAGGTGAAGGCACAACAGGAGGGGCGCAGGGCAGATTGGGGCTGCCGCGCGGTGTGCTTGTCGACGCAAGGTGGCCACGCGGCGCGCGCGCTCTGACGTGGTCGGGTGCGTGCACGGCGGACAGGCGCGGCGCACGAGAGCAGGGATGCAGCGCGGAGCAGGCCGGGCCGGCCTATGCGGCTGGGCCGAAAGCGAGGCACGCGACCCATTTAATGAAAAATGTTCTTTTTCAAATTCTTTTCAAATCCTTTTTCATTCAAATGAAATTTTGAACTATTTCAAAGCAGTTTCAAAAGTTAGTGTAAAAATGAAAGTTGTTCTATTTTTCAAGATCTACAACTTTGCTTTTATGACCAAAGTCAAATTCCAAATAGATTTTGAATTACAAAATAAAATCAATATTAATTCAAAACCCTAATTTTGGAGAATTATTTTTAAAGGCAAAATTTGGTAAAAATTTAAATATGAACTTGGCTCCAATTTGTATCCTAAATATTTATAAGCTATCTTAGTGATCAAAACAAGAATCATGGCATCCAAACATGAGCATGGCATTTCAGATGGTTTTAAACATAATGAATTTCAATCAATTTGAGCACCACATGAAATGATACTTCATTTCTTTCGAAATGAAATGCATGAATGATGCTTATGCATGAGGTGATGATGATTATGCTCATGGGATGAAATGGTAATGCATGCTTAACACCGAGGTGTTATAGCCCTCCCCCTTATAAAAATCTCGTCCCGAGATTTGGGTTACGAACCAATTGTTATAAAAATCTTCATAAGCTTTTTGTAGATATTCTCCCGTTTCCCAAGTTGCATCTCCCTCATCACGATGATTCCACTGTATCTTGTATGTTTTCACCACACTATTCTGAGTAGCACATTCTTTAGTGTCTAACACACGGACCGGTTGCTCACGATACACCAAATCTGATTTGAGTTTGATGCCCCGAGGTTCTATTCTTTCCTCCAGAACACGCAAACACTTCTTGAGTTGCGATACATGGAAAACTGGAAAGACAATACTTATTGTCTCAGGTAACTCTATCTTATACGCTACTGGACCTCTTCTTTCTAAGATCTTGTATGGTCCTACGAATCTAGCGGCAAGCTTTTTTCTGACTCCAAACTATTTCTTCTTCATTGGCGTGACCTTCAGATAAACATAGTCACCAACTTCAAACACAAGGGGTCTCCTTCTTCTATCTGCATAACTTTTCTGACGTGATTGGGCCACCTTCATATTTGTTGAATAATATGAACTTTCTTCTCGGCCTCTTCTACAAAGTCAATGCCATAATACCTTCTTTCTCCTGGCTCGACCCAATTTAGTGGTGTTCTACATTTTCTGCCATACAAAGCTTCGAATGGAGCCATCTTGATGCTTTCTTGATAACTATTGTTGTAAGCAAACTTAGCTAATGGTAACCATAACTCCCATGATCCCCTAGAAGACAACACATAGGCTCTTAACATATCCTTTAGAGCAGCATTCACTTGTTCAGTCTGACCATCTGTCTGAGGATGATAAGCGGTACTACGAATCAAACTAGTTCCCAAGCCTTTGTGTAAATGTTCCCAAAAGTGAGCCGTGAACTGTGCCCCCCTATTAGATACTATAGTCTTTGGTATACCATGCAACCTCACAATTTCTACAATATACTTCTTGGCATATTGAGGTGGTCGATAAGTTGTCTTGACAGGTAAGAAATGAGTGGTCTTGGTAAGACAATCCACAATCACCCAAATCGAATCATATCCCTTTTGAGTAGTGGGCAAACCCGAGATAAAATCCATACTTATATCATCCCACTTCCAACTAGGTACGGACAAAGGTTGCAACAAACTGGTAGGTTTCATATGAATAGCTTTCACTCTACAACACGTGTCACATCTGGCAACATAGGTTGTAACTTCTTTCTTCATCTTGGTCCACCAATAACAAGGTCTCAGTTCTTGATACATCTTACTACTTCCTAGATGGATAGATAGCTTAGAAAGGTGAGCCTCATTCATGAGTTTATTCCTAAGCTCTCAATCCTTGGGAACCACAAGACGGTCGTCAATCCACAACACGCCCTGTTCATCCACTCTAAAGTGCTTAGACGGCTTTTCTTTTATTTTCTCTTTGATGTGGAATATTTCCTTGTCTGTTTTCTGGCCTTCTATTATCTTACTCTCCAAAGAGCAACTAATCTAAATACTATGTAACATAGCAGGATGCATCAGATCGAACCCATCTTCAAGTAATGGCTGCACATTCAAGCAATGTGACTTTCTACTCAAAGCATCTGCCACTACATTGGCCTTTCTAGGATGATACTGCACATTCAAGTTGTAATCTTTGATCAATTCTAACCACCTTCACTATCTCATGTTCAGCTCTAGTTGGGTAAAGATGTACTTGAGACTCTTGTGATCTGTAAAAATATTGCACACATTACCAAGTAGATAATGTCTCCAAATTTTTAGGGCATGCACAACTGCAGCAAGTTCAAGATCATGTGTTGGATAGTTGACCTCATGCTTTCTCAATTAACATGAGGCATAAGCAATGACTCTTCCTTCTTGCATAAGAACACAGCCCAAACTAGTTTTCGATGCGTCGCAAAACACATCAAATGGTTTCTTGATGTCCGGTTGTGCTAGAACAGGAGCAGTGGTCAACAGTTTCCGCAAGGTGTGGAAAGCTGCTTCACACTCCTCTGTCCACATGAACTTGTGATCTTTCTATAGTAGACTTGTCATTGGCTTGGCAATCTTCGAGAAGTCCAGTATAAAATGATGATAGTAACCGGCTAATCCTAAGAAACTTCTAACCTCAGGAACTATGGTCGGTGCCTTCCAATCCATAACCTCTTGCACCTTACTTGGATTGACTGAAACTCCATTTTCTAACAGAATGTGACCAAGGAAAGGAACTTTCTTTAACCAGAATTCACACTTGCTAAACTTAGCATATAGCTTATGATCTCTAAGTCTGGTCAAGACAATTCTCAGATGCTCTTTATGATCCTTCTTGTTCTCGAAGTACACCAGAATGTCATCAATGAACACAACCATGAACTTATCCAATTCTAGCATGAAAACTGTATTCATCAAAAACATAAAGTATGCAGGAGCATTTATCAAGCCAAAGGACATGACAAGATACTCATACAACCTATATCTGGTGGAAAATGCGGTTTTCGGTATATCTTGGGGCCTAATGTTGATTTGATGGTAACCGGATCTCAAATCTATCTTAGAGAACACCTTAGCCTTGGCTAACTGGTCAAACAGAACATCAATATGAGGCAAGGGATACTTATTCTTGATGGTTACAGCGTTAAGTGGCCTGTAATCCACGCACATTCTTAACGTGCCCTCTTTCTTCTTCTTCACAAACAAGGCAGGACATCCTCATTCAGACTTGCTTGGCCAGATAAACCCCTTTTTTGATAACTCTTCTAGTTGTTTCTTCAGCTCAACTAATTCATTCGGAGACATCCGATAGGGTCTCCTTGAAATTAGAGCTGTTTCAGGGATTAACTCAATTCCAAACTCAATATCCCTATCTGGCGGAAGACTAGGTAACTCGTCTAGGAATACATTCGGAAACTCACATACTACCAGAATCTGATGAATAGGAATAACTTCAGTAGCACATGTCACACTTATAAGGTCTGTTCTCTGAGGCAATGGTACTTGGAAAGTACCCTCACCCAGGGGATCCTTAAGGGTAAGCACCCGACTTCTTGTATCTATAACTGCTCCCCAATCCTTCATCCAATTCATCCCTATAATGACATCCAGAACTAGTCCAGGCATAACTATCAAGTTCACTCAAAACTTTCTGCTACCTAATTCAAGGGTCGCCCCTCAAACCATCCAATTGGTCAAAACATCAGCCCCTGCTGAACTTATACAGTAACCATAACCCAATTCTATGCATAGTTGTTCATGTTTCTGTGCAAATGCTTGACTCATAAAAGAATGTGATGATCTAGAATCAAATAGAACAACTGTAGGGTTTTGGTTGACAGGAAACTTACCAGCGGTTACGGGCTCTCCCTCAGGAATCTCATCCACAGTCGTACTATGCACCCAAGCAGTATAGGTCTGCTGCTTCTTCTTTGGCGGATAAGGATAGAACCTTGAGAAGTGGACAGGTTGATCACAATTGTAGCAGGGTCCCCTTACTGTACCAGCAGATCCCACAACTCCCTTGGAACTGCCCTGTACTACTGTTGTGGCTGCCTTGTTGGACTGCACTGCCATCTTGTAAGGCTTTTGTGGTCCTCTGAAATTCTGACCTCTCTGCTATGGTGGCCTGAACCTAGCGCCAGGTGCAGATGGACGATAGGGAGGACGCCCTCCTACAGGTGCTCTTGCTTGGGATGGACCACCTTCTAGTGCTCTCTTGTGAGTCTTGGCTGCGGTACTGGCGTTGTTGTTCTTTTCCTGCATTAGACAATCACTGATAAATTCATTGAATCTGGCATGGGTGTTGGTACCCACATGCTTCATCATCTTTGGATTGAGTCCTCTCTTAAAACTAGCAATTCTCTTAGCATCGGGGTCAACCATGTTGGGAGCATAACGACACAAGTTGTTGAAAGCATGCAAATATTGCGTCACAGTTTTGGTGCCCTGATTCAACGCCAAGAACTCTCCCAACTTCATCTCGGTCAACCCGAGTGGAATATAAACTCCACGGAAGGCCTAAGCAAACTCTCTCCACGTAATCTGAGCACTTGGAGGGAAGGTTGTGTGATGGTATACAGAAAATCCTCCATGTTCTTCTGAGATTGTTCCGTGTTGCGCTGACTCCCGAGCAACTGTGTGAAGAACACCTCTGGGGTGAGCGGGGGAGGAGGTGGCAAATGCAGTTCATGGGGGGCTCATTGTTGTTGACGTGGTTTCCACCACCACCACCTGTCCTAGCACCATTAGCACCGGTCTTAGCGGCCTCATAAGTGGTACGGCGAGTATTTGTCATCTGCATATTTCAGCAACAAGTAATGATTGAGTGAAGCTATAATAATTGTGAGTGAAGGAAAAATTATGCCGTACTGAATTTACTGTAGAGAATAAATTCATACAATAAAACAGAGGCACAATAATCGCATCCCAATTAAAACAACATCACTAATTAAATTACTTCAAAAGCAAACATCGTGTCCATACAACCAAATTGCCAGCATACATACACTGGACTTTTATGCGTTCAGATACCGCATTACTAGCCAAGTTCCAAACACATGCCAAGTCTCATAAGTTCGAAGCAAGATACATTAGGTTACATGCCAACAAAAGAAAGGTCATCGCGACAGGACCTAAACACTAGCGCAAGGCAACTAGCCTACTCCTTGGGGTAGTCATTGGGGTCGGAGACATCACCATCACCCCCAGGTGAAACTACAGGCTCGTCATCGTCGTCGTCGTCGATGTCCATGCCAGCGGCGTCTAGAGGAGCATATGGGCCAACCCCATTGTAGAGCACGTGAAACTCCTTGTGCAGGTTGACATTGTACTCCTCTAGCTCATCGACCCTCTGCAACAGAAGGTCCCTCTCGTTCCAGGCTTCATTCCTTTCATGCACCAATTGTCTAATCATGCGATCTGCATTGTTGTTGGCCTGAGTCAACATATGCACCCGCTGCATAGCTCTATCACCTCTCTCTACCACCTAGTCCTGCTGTAAGCTCATATCAGCCAACTGCTCCTGCAAACTAGCTATAGCACATGCCTGCTTCTTCTTCTGCTTTCTTACCTTGAGCTTATCATGACTACGTAAGCCAGTCAAAGTCCAGTAGGTACACTCAAGACCCTGATATGCTCTGATAGCGGCAAACATAGCACTCATAGCATGGTTGTCGCTAGCCTATCCCTCAGCTGGACCTCTGACCAAGGCACTTCCTTGAGGCTAAACCCAAATAGCATCACGAGGATCATCCCTAGGAAAGGTGCCAGCTAGAGCTACTGCAAGCTCACTGGGAAATCTGCTCATGATGTCTCTGATGACACGGAAAGCTGCTCCCTCTGCACCCTCAATAGGAGTGCGACCCTCAACTCCACGTGCCAACCATCCCACTCTGGAGCATCACCAAGAGCAGGAACTATGATCTCTACCACTACAAGTCCATCCTCTGCTAACTAGCTCTCATTCCAAGAGTACACCGGCTCTTGACCCTCTGGGTACCCCACATCATAGAGCACTCTCCAAAGCAAGGTTGGCATGCCAAACTCACTCAAGAAGGTGTCCGTGGTGCGGTGCTCCCTTAGGGCCAACTGACGTCAAGGTGCCCTTCCTCCGGTGGACTTACGGACGGTCTGCTTTGTGCGGGTCATCTGTAGCAAAATTTCTTTTATTACCCCGTGGGAACATACTTTGGCGATACAACTTTTCTCAAAAGGAGATAATCAATTTATAAGGGGAGGAATGCATGACATGAATGAAATGCACAAGTAATATGATGTATGTACGTGCCGTACGTTCTCACAAACTTATGAAATAAATAATTTCTAGCGACAAATTCGGTGGCATACAAACGATCTCTCAAATACGTATCTAATACGTTCTACATGATAACGTTGTTATGTACCTATAGAAGATTCATTTCAGCCCAATTCCCAATGAATACATAAAAGCAATAAATTTTTATCTACACGCTCTACATGAATCCCCAGATACGTGTACAATGGTAGTAACTACCCGAACCATCGTCCTATTGATGGCATTGCCTCAACAGACGGAATACCCACACATGAGATACCTTTGTAAAACATGCGTAGAACATGTAATTACTCTAGCATCATATAAGCATTCACCCTAGATCGGTGGTGTATCCGATCATGCTCTCACAACTCACACTTACCGAGGCGTAGAGGCAAATGATCCATACACTACCACTCAAACAAGTGGCACTCATACAATAGCACACCGTATGAGTAATGAAAGAGAAATATGATGCAAGAACCCTAAGTCAGTACTTAATTAAGCCACCTAGAGTTCTTAACTAGGCATAAAGGATATGACCACTGGCATACTTTTTAGTTTGGAAATCACGTTTTTCAAACGCATTTTTGTTTTAAATACACTTGTGAACAGTAACACACTAAACCATGATCTAATGCTAGCTGTAGCAGAACTGACCAATTATACGAAATTAAGTAAGAAAATCACCCGCTAGAGCAGATGATTTAGTAAACTTAAGCCCGTATAACCCGGTAGTCCGTGAAATCACGAAGGATTTCAAACCAACTCACATACCAGCCAAGATCGTAATAAGTTTAGTGGTCACCATCACATATTACATAAAAGTTCACATCATAGGTACATCAGAGTTTAAACATAGTTATTACAAAATGAGTTCAATTAGAAGTAGCGGAAGCCATTTGTTCAAACCACACACACTCACACGGAGTTCAAATACAGTGCCAGCTAATGATCATCGCCAATAAAAGCATTAGATGAGACGTAAGGAATGACCATGCCCATGGTCCTAAGCATCACCCATCATAGGATAAAGGCAGTTGATACAGTAGCCATAATATATCTGCCCATCTGCAACAAGTGGGAATAAAACCCTAAGTATGAGAAGGTACTCAGCTAGACTTACCCGACATAACCAAAAATAAAGTGACACCAAGGATTATGAAGGGCTTTATAGTAGGGTAGCTGACTCATTTGCAAAAAGAGGCATTTTTAGTATTCCAAGAATCTTTCCAAAAGCATTAGTGTCAAGTTAATTATTATTAACCTGTCGACTACATTTGCACCTATACTAGAGCAAGCATGTGATTAAGCAAATAATGATAACCAATGATCATTAACAACTTCCATAATGTCATATTCATTATAACTGTCCAAGTGTTTCATCAACATTACTACGATGAAGTCACTCAAGTCAAGTGCTCACTATCCAGGAGCGATGGCGATTCGAATCGATTCCTAACCAGCTGGTGATTTATTCCCCACACAAACCTCACTCACCCCCTAAAGTGAGGTATTAGTCATCGAGTCAACTATCCAGGAAAAATCTCGAGTTTGCTAGGAACCATATGTACCCAGGGGCCGACCGACTGCCTTTTGGTCTTATCATCGCGCCCCCATGTCCTACCACACCTGCTCCGGTACAGTGCGCTGTGGGCAATCTACTCGGCCCGAATAATCTCCTAGCTTCACGGTCGAAAGGTACTTTATTTGGCCAGCTAAATGTAAGGCATGCGTTCAACATGACTCGAGGCCCAACAACGGTCGGTCCTTAATCGACACAGACGGAAAGCACTATAGTCCAAAACCTTGTAAGTCTTCATCCGGTCTCAACTTCAAATTAACACTTAATTATACCATGACTACATAGTTATCCAAGTAGATCTAGGTAACCACCTATAGCTCATAGGTGACAGGAAATCACCTGACTTCTACCGGTCTAAGCCAGCTAAGCATTGACTCAACTGCAGATACCAGGGTAACAAGGATATAGTATAACAAAGGTAGACAAGGTATAATGCAGCAACGGTTGCAAACAACTCCTGAACGTAATGCATCAATTAAAGTAAAGCATTTAATTAATAATTGCAAACCGGGGAGAAAAATGCTCCGGGGCTTGCCCCTCTCGAAGGAGCTCGGGCGGTGATCGGGGCACTCCAGAAGTTTCTCAACATCCTCCTCATCTGCTGCGGTCACTTCCTGCGGCTGCACCTCGAGCTGCTCCTCTGGCTCCTCAGGTATGACGACCGGGCTCTCGGTTTGCGATCCTATATGATATAGGTGCGTAAGTGCTTATGCAAAAGGTGCATCGAATGAAATGAACATAATGAATATACATGCATGCAAGGTAGTCAACATCATCCAAGAACATGTACTACAAGCACATGTCATCTACTGCATTCTCTTCTACTACTAATATGCTAAGTCAACACATCTCATTAAATGCTTCAAAGATACACCAAAGCTTTACTTATTTCTTAATCATGCATAAAGCAACATTTGATTAAACCCTAATTAATAATAGGTTTGAATAGCAACATCTATTTTTATAGCAAAGAAAAATCTTAGAAAATTACCATAGCACAGTACTACCCTAAGTAGTCTACCATCAGATTTTTATGGCATTTGGATAAGTAGAATAGCCTACACAAAAATGACAAGCTATGGCGTAATTATGATCATGAAAATACTTTGTACTATGAAAAATGTCAAACAATAGATGTAATATTTTTCCTATGTTCTACACAGTAAATAATCACTGCACAAAAATTATCACATGCATGTTTTATACAAATTTTGCTCTCCAGCAAAAATAACAAAAATCAGCCATTAAAGGCACTTGAACTACACCTCATACTTTTTCTATAGGACATGCATGGAATATATTTTTCATAGAAAGTACATTACACAAGGAGAGTAACAAACTTGGAATCATATTTTTATGATCTTTCTATGATTTATTATGCCTTTCTCAAGAAAATAGCAATTTCAATGATTAAATAAAACTCCACAGAAAAGTATCTCAAAAATGACATGCAATATTTTTATCATATAGATCTGGTGACAAGAAGCACATCAAAATTTGTTTCACCATTTTTGGAGCAATATAACTAGAGATATACATTTTACAAGCTTTTTAAATCAATTTTTGAATTCATTTTCTTTAACACTGAAATTCCACCAACCCAAAACCGCTAGGTGCACCTGGTGCAGTGCACCCAGAGGGGTTGCCAGGTGGGACCCTTGGTCAAACTGGGCCCACGTGTCAGCCGGAGCCGAGCAGGGCCGCCGGTGAGCTCGCTGGTGGTGAGGTCACCACTAGGGGCTCTCCGCAATGAGGCGGACCCGATGCGCCAAGAACAGGCACTAGAGGAGCTCGGAAGGAAGCTCTGCGGTGCACATGGCGGAGCAGAGGCGGGCTATCCGCATGGAGCCAAGCTCCGATGAGGAAGAGCTTACTCCGACGAGGAATTACCGGCTGGAGAAGACTTACCCCAGCGAACTGACATGAGCACCGGTTGCGAAAAGTGGAGGCAATGCTGCTAGCGAGATGGAGATGGCTCCAGCGCACTGGAGCGGCCGAAACGACCAACTCCATCGAGTGGCTGGTGCGGGCGGTGGTGGATGCGAGCGCTGCGGCTGCTGCTGGCGCTGGCGGAGGCAAGAGAGCGAAGTGGAGGAGCAAGGAGGAGCGCAGCATGGTCGGGCAGGTGAAGGCACGACAGGAGGGGTGTAGGGTAGGCTAGGGCTACCGCGCGGCGTGCTCGCCAGCGCATGGTGGCCATGCGGCACACACGCTCTGACACGGCCGGGCGCGGCGCGTGGAAGCAGGGGCGTAGCGTAGAGCAGGCCGGGCCAGCCTGTGCGGCTGGGCCGAAAGCAAGGCGCACGGCCCATTTAATGAAAAATGTTCTTTTTCAAATTCTTTTCAAATCCTTTTTCATTCAAATGAAATTTTGAACTATTTCAAAGCAGTTTCAAAAGTTGGTGTAAAAATGAAAGTTGTTCCATTTTTCAAGATCTACAACTTTGCTTTTATGACCAAAGTCAAATTCCAAATAGATTTTGAATTACAAAATAAAATCAATATTAATTCAAAACCCTAATTTTGGAGAATTATTTTTAAAGGCAAAATTTGGTAAAAATTTAAATATGAACTTGGCTCCAATTTGTATCCTAAATATTTATAAGCTATCTTAGTGATCAAAATAAGAATCATGGCATCCAAACATGAGCATGGCATTTCACATGGTTTTAAACATAATGAATTTCAATCAATTTAAGCACCACATGAAATGATACTTCATTTCTTTCGAAATGAAATGCATGAATGATGCTTATGCATGAGGTGATGATGATTATGCTCATGGGATGAAATGGTAATGCATGCTTAACACCGAGGTGTTACAAACTTCATCGGTAGGAATTTCTTTAATAGTGGTATAGTGCACATGTCCTTGACGCACATTAGAATTATCCTGCTCCTGGTTGTTCTTCTTAGGATAGGGGCAATTTCTTACCCAATGGCCGGGCTTGTTGCAGTTCCAACATGACAGGTTGCTGGGTGGAACATTGGAACTTCCTTGTCCTAAGCCGCCCTTTGGTAGAGCAACAGAATAGGCCTTGTGAAACACCTTCTAATTCTGAACAGTTTGCACCTTTTTCTAAGGTGGCCTAAATGTAGGAGCAGGTGGGCGAAACTGAGGTCTCACAGCAACTGGAGCTTTTGACTTAGAAATGTCTGCTTCAAAGGCTCTCTTTTGATTCTTGGATGCAGCATAAATGTTGTTTTGATTGTCTTAAGTTAAGGCATCACTAACAAATTCATTAAAAGTGGTAGACTTGTTGTTAGCAAGAGTCTTCTTCAGCTTGGGACCAAGCCCCCACTTGAAACTAGCAATTTTCTTCGCATCAGTATCAACAAATTCTATGTCATATCTTGATAGGTTGTTGAAAGCATGTAGATATTCAGTCAAGCTCTCGGTACCCTGGGTCAACTTCATAAACTCGGTATGCTTGATACACATAAGACCTAGAGGAATATAGTGTCCCCGGAAAGCAGCCTTAAACTGGTTCCAAGTAATGTGAGCATTCTTAGGTAGGGTGGCTCGGTGATGACTCCACCAAATGCCTACAGGCCCTTGCAACTAGTGGGATACATACTCAGTTTTCAATGGCTCAGTCAGCCTCAGCAAACGAAACTTTTGTTCAAGTGTGTTCAGCCATTCCTCTGCTTGGAGTGGCTCTTCAGCCTCTTTGAAAATAGGTAGCTTGGTATCTAGAAATTCCTTGAAATCACTATATTGATTTGGCTCTGCACCCTGGCGCTAATGTCTGCCCTGGGCGACTTGTTGCGCCATGGTGCACATAGCCTCACCCATAGCACATTGCCCTTCAGCGAGCATAGCCACTAACTCTGCTAGAGTGGGTGGTGGCGGTGGTGGCAAATCTTCATTGTCATGACCATTCAAGCCACTACGCCCAGCATCATCGTTTCCATTATTCCCACCGGCTCTAGAACAGGTGCGAGGCATCTACAGAATTGCAACAATAAGCAATTATTGATTATGTTGAAAATTTGTAGAAGAATTGTATAATTATGCCAAACTAAATTTACTGGAGAGAATATAAATTCATACAATAAAACAGAGGCACAATAATTCAATTCCACAACCATAACATCACCAAATATATTACTTAACGTCATTCGCAAATGCATTCCGTATATGCCAAATTGCTTGCCAACACAACGGGCATTCATTCAAAGTGCAACCATGATATGGATTACATGCAAAGTTTCTAGAGTACATCAAAGGGTACACCATGAGATCGAACTAAATTATGAGTTCCTTACATAATGATTCAAGATTGGGAGCTAATGCATCTAGTTAGATACTAAAGCTAAGCTACTCCTCGGGGTGGTCGCTATCGATGTTGGACACACCATCACCATGGTCATCCTCAAAAGGCTCAATCTCCTCCTCTTTAGGCTCATCCTCGACGTCCACCTCCATACCATCATCCTAAGCAATCAACACATTGGGATCTTCTTCCACCGCTGGAGCATCTGGAGGAAGAATTGGATTCACCATGTTGTTGAGACAATGAACATATAGCTGAAGCTCCTCAACCTAGCGTATAAGTTCCTGCTCTCTGTGATCAAACTCTGTTGCCTGCCTAGCAGCTTGAAACACCATCTGGATTCTAGCTGCCTCCCTAGTCTTAGCAAGACAAATAGCCTCGTCTCTCTCCACATAGATCCCCTGAACCTCTGCTATGGCTGCATCCCTCTCAGCAACAGCACGGACAAATAACCCCCAACAAGTTTCCAAAGCTATCATATAATTACCTACCTCATTCTGAGCAGCTCTAACTACCCTTTTGTGCCTACGCACACGTACTCGCATCCTATGTTGTGCAGCCTGTGCTCTTTGGAGCTCTTGCATACAGCTAATGTAGCTATCCTGGCGAGAGTAAAACATCTTCATAACAGCATACATGACACTTGTGGCAGCAGTACTACTTCCTGCTCTTTCATCCCGGTCTCTGACCAAACAATTACCGCATGGTTGGGTCCAAACGGTTTGCGAGGGGTCCTAGCTCAAGTTATGCATTTTACAAGATTGCAAACAATTTAAATGCACTTATCTAGCTCCATTTAATTCTCCTAGAAAAAGCATTCTAAACAGTAAGTTTCATATTTTTATCAAATACTACACTTCATGATGAATCCAACAAAATTTGGTTCACTCCATTTGGACACTCCTAGCTCTAGATATGAATTTTTGAAGTTGGTATTCAAATCTGTGAAAAAAAAGAAAATCAAAACAAACATAGTGACTGACAGATGGGGCCTGCTGGTCAGTAGGACCCACGCGTCAGCGAACCAAAATAGAGGCAGCGTTCGACCGATGATAGCTCGCCGATGGCAAGATCTCCGACGGTAGCGTCACCACGGTTGCACTCCCCACACTCCCCCGCTCCCAATGGTGCCCTTCGTTGGACCGGCGGTGCACTGGAGCACCCTCGCCGGTGGCAATGGTAGACGATGGAGGTGGCGCAGCGGTACGCTAGCGTTCTTCAGCCACGGTGTGCTCAGACGAGGTGTGTCATGGCTTCACGATAACCTAACAAAGCTATCTAGGGTGGTAGGGATTCCGGTGAGGCGGTGGTGGCGGCGCACAGAGCACGGTGGTCCTCTCGCCGTTCCGGCTAAACGGTGGTGAAAGGCGAGTCTCCATCATGCCATTCGCTAGGTCTAGGCTTACTCATCCTAATGCGCGCGAATGAGATGGGAGGCGATAGGCCAGCTCGACAACAGTGAGCTCGAACGCCTCGGCAGCCATGGCGACCACGGTGGGAGCAGCGGCGTGTTCCCTCATGACCAAGCAGTAGCATCAAGCCAAGCTCCTACCTAAGCGTAAGGACCACAAGGCGACTACAAATCGGAGAAAAGGAGGACAGGAGGTGCGGTGGCGCTCTGACAAGATCGTGGCGACGACAATACAAAATACACCCTTACCAAGGCTTGGCAAGTGGGACTAGCGGGTCGGGGTGGAAGAGGTGACGGTGGCAAAGCTATTGGTGAACTAAATTGGACAGTGGTGCAGCGACGACGGCGCTACGCGGTGGTGGAGCTGGCGGCGACAATGGCGAGTGCAGCGCTCCGCTGGCGGGTGCGAGAGTGAGCGAGGGAGAGGAAGTGAGTGAGAGAGACACAGACGGGCGCGTTGTGGCGATAATGAGGCTCTCCCCAGCCAAACTGGTGGGGCCCGCATCGGCGTACAGCCACTAGATGGCAGGCGTGGCCTGATGGCGGTTGGCCTGCCCAAACACGGCATGAGCCTGTTTCAGATGACTGAAATTGTCCCCTTCCTCACTCTATATCTCTTAAACCAACGCGATTTAGCAAAAACCGTAAGAATCAAAGTTGTAGAGCTACATGAGTACTCCAACTTTGCTTAAATGAGTTTGGTCTAGATCAGCCTAGTTTATGAGCTACAGCACGACAAACATCGGTACATTGAAACTGTAAATCAATTCCGGACTTAGAAAAATTTTCAAGTGCTAGAACAGTATTTTGTCGCTACTTGTGAGCTGTTTTTGAGCATGCTAGACACCGAATTGGGTCTTGACCCAAAAATAAAAGTTGTTACTCTAGTCAAGTACTACAACTTTGCTTAAGGGTGCACTGCCATGCAAACACTCTATGCTATAGTTCAACTTAGGTCAAACATACAGCTTGAAAATAGTAAGTTACACTATAACCATGACTTAGAGGCCGAATTGGTCCAAGTCATGAATACCAAAGTTGTTCCATATGATATTCTAAACATGTTTAGGGTACCCCTAAGGTCCCACAAATATTTTATACATTGGTCACATGTAAACCCTAGCATATGCAAAACATTTAGTGACAACACATGTAATATAAGCAATTATAGAGATACAATTTGAGATGCTCATGCTTATGAATGATCAATGATGCTTGTGCTCGTGTAATGCCAATGCCAAATGCATGCTTAACACCAGGGTGTTACAGTAATCAAGTAGCTCTTGTCAGCAAATATCATCATCCCATAATCAGCTTTGGAGCGAATTACACGGCCAACACATTGGGCTGCTTGCCTGTGACATTAATGAGATTTCAAATTTAAGGGCGTACCCAGTGCAGAGAGCTCCCGCTCTGTGCAGGGTCTGGGGAAGGATGTCAGTGGCAAGCCTTACCCTCGCCTGTGCAATGCGAGGAGATTTCAAATTGATTTCAAGAAATTTTGTTAGAAATATCTTGACAACATAAGAGGTGACAATGAAAAGGAGTTGTTTTTCCTTAAAGTAATAATGTTATTACCAAAGCATCAAATGTTAGGAAGTCACCCTCCTTTATCTGGAAAGTTTCCCGGAGGTACTCCAACCTAGAAGCAATATCCTGCAAATCGTATAGAGACAAACAAAGGCAACTATTATGAAATCATTAAGCCACCACAAATTGCAACTGTGTACATGCATCAAACTACTTATACATACGAAGTAACTATAACTTGGCACCAAAATCAAGGGGTAGATAGGATTGAAGCTAAATGTGAACAGAACTCTCCGGCTCAGTGTGTACTGGAAAGGAACACCAAACATGATAACTAATCTGCCATAGTGCCGATCAAAATCAATACCTTCAGCAACTTTGCCCCTGCATTAAGTGTTAGCAAAAGTGAAACTATAGCTTCCAATGGTGACAACATTTTTTTATCTATGTTACATAGTCAGTCACATCACTGAATATTTAACATAACCAAAAATAAAATTTGGAAGGTTGCTTTCAGATCGCAAATAATAAGGTGGACCAACCTGGCAACAGAGAAGAAAATGGCACCTCTTCCACAATCACATGCCTTTCTGTAGTTATCGATAGCCAATGTTGTCTCATTGACATCTGGTGTTTCGATTAACACTAATTTATGTTGCATGATGTCCTGCAAAACAGTAAGACCAGGTTTTCGTTATTGGAACTAATGTATATGTATCTTATCTGGGCTATAGAAAATTTACAGGTATTTCATTTTCATAACACACACTAGTAGAGAAACGACTTTTAATCCGCTTCGAAATTTGGCTTTTGTCCCGGTATTTTTTGCGTCCGGGACTAGAGAAACCTTTAGTCCCGGTTGGTAGCTCCAACCAGGACTAAAGGTCTCTGCCCAATGGCTACTGCGGCAGGCTTTTGCTGCAGGAGATATTTAGTCCCGGTTGGAGCTATCAACCGAGACTAAATGTTAACTTTTACTCCCGGTTGGTCCCTTCAACCGGGAGTAAAAGTCTACTCCCGGCTGGAGGCTCCGTGTGGGACTAGAAAGAGACCTTTAGTCCCGGTTACTATCTCCAACCAAAAAAAAAGACTAGCTTGGCCGGACGGCCTGCAATAGTGGGTGCGTGTCCGAAGCATAGCTGACACCACTGGCGCGAGCTGTGAAGACCAGAAGGGCGGTGCTTGGTGCCAGCGACAAGGTATGGCGGAGGACTAGATGCGAACCCCATGCTCTTTGCTGCAAATTAAATGCATGCATCGAGACAAGGATGGATCAGCGATATGTATCTGACGATGTAGCTCAAGTACTAGCTAGTATAGTTACCGCTACCGAGGTAGTCAGCGATGTTGTAGCCATTGTTGAATCGTCCCGTACCGAGGTACATCTGCACCAAGTACCTTTAGTCCCGACTGTTATTACGAAGCCGAGACTAAAGGTACAATATCCAGCTGTTATTTGCGGTAGACTTTTGCTGCAGGGGACCTTTAGTCCCGGTTGAAGCTACCAACCGGGACTAATGCAGCCTCGATGGGCCGGCTCGACCTGAAGCCCACACATACGAGCATATACCAGAATGGAGCGGCCTAGTACGCAATATGCTAGAATTGCTGGCCAGTCCCCACCTATTAGCACCACCTCGCTTGCTCAGAAGAGTGAAAGCTAACTTAAAAGCTCAGCTCTCGAGCCATCCAGCATGACCTTACTTGAACAGAACAGATCGTACCGTTGCATCCTTGACTAAAGGTCCTTCATACTTTAGTTTATACAAAATGTTTGAACATTATAAACATGTAGAATACATATATTCTAGCAGCGTAGAATGCGTATTCGAAAACCAAAATGAATCATCAATTGAAAAAAGAAAAAGAAAATAGAAAAAAGAAAACCTTTAGTCCGGTAGCAGCGTAGAATGCGTATTCAAAAACCAAAACGAATTGAATTGAAAATAGAAACAAAAAAAAGAAAAAGAAAATAGAACAAAAAAAAAGAAAAGAAATAGAAATAGAAACAAAAAAAAAAGAAAAAAAAACCTTTAGTCCCGGTTGGTAATACCAACCGGGACTAAAGGGTCGGCCCACGTGGATAGGCCAAGAGGCTTCTTTAGCTCCGGTTGGTATTATCAACCGGGACTAAAGGTGTACCTTTAGTTCCGGGCGAGAAACCGGGACTAAAGGAGGGGCCCTTTAGTCCCGGATTCGTGCTCCCAGTTGGAAAACCGGGACTGAAGGAGTTTCCCAACCGGGAGTACAGCTTGTTTCTGTACTAGTGACAAATGACTAGCATATATTTGTGGATAACAAAAATTTAGCACCAATACCTGGCATATCTGTTTAGATAGCAAAACTGCAGATATGATAGATGTAATTCTTCGTCCAAAGACTAGATAGTATCTATTTAGTACCAAAGGTAAGACATATACCAACCTATGCTGTGCATGTTGCTGATGTAATAAATAATTCGGCAGTGTCTATACGAGTGCGATAGTACTGGTAGATACTTTTAAGTCTTAATGCAACTTGAGACTCTTATTATCAATATAGATAGGTGGATGGAAAATCCAGAACATGCAATGAAAATATGGCATTAGATGCTTAGACACCATTTCATATACTTACTATAAACCGATGGTGTTCCAGAGGACCTGCCCCGTTATCTAACAGTTATGGACGATTTATGAACTTGGCTGAGGTGCATAGGTGTTACACGATTAGACCCATTCCTATTTGCCATATCTATATTTTATCTGAACTGTAGGGTTTATATGAGAGAAAAATATACAAGTGAAAGAAATAACCTGCGGAATTCCCATTTCGTGCCAGCTGTTGACAATGCCATCCATATAGGAATAACTGACAAAAAAGCAAACTATGCCATCTGGAACAGCAGAAGCCATTTCTAGCAAGAGGCGGCCATAATTCCTCACAACACAAGGATCACTACGCATATCAAACTTTGTACTCACAGGTAGGTCACTGAAAATGATGGAATGATTGATGTTTACACAAAAGTGTTCTCCCTCCATACTAGTAAAGAAAGTCATTTAGGACATGATTTAGCATACCAAGAAGTGATTAATTAAGGAGTATTTTTCCCTATTTACCCTTATTAAATAGGGTTGCAGGTATCATCTATCAAACAAACTTTCATAGCTGGACTGGTAAGCGCACTACAGCCCGAGGCAGGAGGTCCCTGGTTTGATCCCTCACAGGCGTGTTATTCTCTTTGGAAGAGCTCGTGGATTTGCATGGCGCTGTGGCGAGTTGCATGGCGCTGTGCGGCTGTATGGGTGGGTTTTTGTTGTTGTTTCGCCGCATATTTTTGCCGGTTGCTCACGTTTGGGCGCGTATTTTTGCCAGTCGCTCACTGGCACGGCGCGTATTTTACCGTTCGCTCGTGTTGGCGTCCGACGTTTGGGTTGCTAGCTTCTTCTATTTAAGCGCCACAACACTAACTCACTAAGCCACCACTTCTCTTGTTCATCTACAGTGCAACAAATTTTTCCACATGGCCGATTTATTTGCTGGGATCGATCTCAACGTGCGTCCATTGGAACATGGCAACGGCAATGCTGGGTTCGATCTCAACGAGCCTCCGCTGGAGCATGGCAACGGTATTACGTCTCTTATTAGTTTTTTTTATATTTAGTCATCTCTCATATCATCGTTTTCTTGTCGATAGGATTTGATTTGAACCTGCTACTAGACGAATATGGTGCGATTAATTTCGATTTTGAAGAAAACCTCGCTGGTAAGATAAATTTCTTTTGATATGACTCGATGCTGGTAATCAAAATCGTTGGTTTGAATTTGCTTGTTTTTTTTTTTTTGCAACTAGAAGATGCTAATGAGACTCCCATTGAAGCCAATGGACGAAGGAAGGCCCAAGACATGACAGAAGAGCTCAGAAAACAAGTGCATCAAGCTTTGTTGGCTAGAAGCAAGAATGGGAAACTAGGCAAGTGTGATACAAGAGTTGTTGCTGAACAATTTGGACTTCACATTTGAGTTGTTCAGCGCTTATGGCAGCCAGGTAAAATCCCCCTTGCTCAATCCATTCCGGTTAATGTTGCTAGTCAAAAGAAGGGTAGAGTAGGCCGCAAGGCAATCCCTGATGATTTGGAACCATTGCACAACATTCCTCTCAAAGAAAGAATGACTATAGAAGATGTCAGTACGAAACTAAACATTAGCAAATGGAAGCTACAAAGATACTTGAAAAAAGGTCTTCTTAGGCGCCACTCAAATAGCATCAAGCCACACCTGACAGATCCTAACAAGAAGTCTCGGTTACAGTGGTGTGTTGACACGATTGATCAGGGTAGCTTGCATGATGAACCAAAATTTAAGGGATTTTTTAACCATGTGTTCATCGATGAAAAATGGTTTTTCCTCCCTCAAAAATTAGAGAAGTACTACTTGCTACCCGAGGAAGATGATCCCATCGCACTTGTAAGAGCAAGAATTACATTCCTAGACTCATGTTTTTGTGTGATTGTGCTCAGCCAAGGTTTAGAAATTGTCGGCGTTTCGGACCGGGGGGGTCCTTAACCAACGAGTGAATTTGTGCTGCGTGCCCCTAATCCCCGATGGTGATGCAAAGAGACACAAGGTTTATACTGGTTCAGGCAATCGACGCCCTACGTCCAGTCTGAGAGATCGATCTTGTATTCCTTGCACCGGAGTGCTCGTAGTAGGGGGTTACAAGCTAGGTGAGAGAGGGAGCTAGCCCCAGGTCTCGGCGGGGGTGGTGCGGGCTACTTGAGGCGTTGTTCTCAAGCAGCGTAGAAGTGTGTGGTTCTATTGGTGAGTTCCTCTTTCTGCTCGTTGTTCTCCTGTCCCTAGAAATGGCCCCGGTCCCTCCCTTTTATACTCTAAGGGAGAACCAGGAACGTACATATGTTGCTACATAGCGTTCTATAAGTGGGGATGGCGTGTCCGAGCCCTGCAGCCGGCCACTGTTGTGGTATGGTCGATGGAGTGGCCCCGTCCTTGATGTGCAGAAGTGACGCGCCGGTCATACTTGATCTTGTGCGTCGTAGGGCTCCAGTACAGCCTGAGGCAGGACATGGCGGGTGACGTGCCGGTCATCGTGCGATGACGTCATAGGGAGTCGAGGCTCTGCAGATGTCGAGGCCGAGCCATCGTGGGGGGCTCGGCGGACATGGATCCTCAGGCTGCCGAGCCCCTGAAGCAAACTGCCGAGGCTTTGGAGGGAATTATTGGTCCTGGGTACTGATTCCGAGGCCACAGTATCCCGAACGTGGCTCCCCACGCCGCGTTGTTCTCGGAGCAGGAGTTGGCAGCACAGTGAGGCATGGGCGTCAACCATGTGCATAGCGGTGGGCACAGTGGCGGGTAACCCCTGCCTAGTCCTGCCTCCTGTCCCGTCGGCCATTCCACTGTACTGTGCCGAGCATGCGGCCGATGTCAGTGGCAGCAGTTGGCTGAAGTTAATGCGACGCGACGTTTTGTCAGAGGGACAGGTAAAGGAAGAGGCAGCGGAGTGTTGTCGAGCCCGCCTCGTGTGAGGCGGAGGGTCGGCGACCCGGCCGAGGCCTGCAACGAGAGGGGGTCGGCCGAGGCCTTCGGTGGGGGATCGCCCGAGGCCAGCGGTGAGGGGGCCTTGAGCGATACGGAGAATTGGCCAAGGCCTTTGGTGAGAGGTCACCCGAGGCCAGCGATGAGGGGGCCTCGGGCGAGTCGGAGAATCGGCCGAGGCCAGCAGTTGTTAGCTGTTTTTGATTCTTACGAAGTCTAAGCAGTCGTTTTTTGGTTCTTGCTTAGGGTACCCCTTCTTACGGTATCCGACAGTAGCCCCCGAGCCTTGGGGGGAGTGGAGGCACTCCCCCTGAGGTTCTGACGAGAATTGGCTCTTGATAGTTCCTGTCGGGATGGTGTTTCGTACTCAAGGTTTCGATGGGTGCGCGCGAGCGCACCTGCCGGGTGTAGCCCCCGAGGCCTTGGAGGAGTGATTTCACTTCTTCAGGGGCCTTTTTCTCTTTCGAGTGAGGGGTTTTCATTGTGTTTGCCGAGCCCGTGGGTGCGAGTTCGGATCGCTGGGCCTCGACGATGCTGCGAGAAGAGCCCCTTAGCCTCTGCCTGGAGCGAGACGGCCGCCAGGGGTTCCCCTGGCTTTTTGTACGACCCTCGCGCTTCCTTTTCGCTCAGAAGGAGGGGTGGAAGATGCCATGCTACCCTCGGTGGGCGCGAGCGATGACATCTCCGGTGAGCTATTATCGGGTAAGTCCGAGTGGAGGCCCGTACCCCGTTCGCTGGGGGTAGGCTAGCGGTCCAGGGACGCTCTCCATGAGTACCAGAGGGTTTCTCTAGTGGGTGCCGAGGCCGTTCGCTGGGCCTCGGTGGCTCGGTGCCTCCCTATGGTGGGATCCCATTCGGAGACATCTCTGCCGGTCTCAGACACGACTCAGGGCGTCCCAAGCATTTCGCTTGCTTGGACCTCAGCCTCGTACAGGCTCGCCCATAGTCGTCCCTGACTCTGTTGCCCTGGGGTAGCTGTCGAAACCCCTGGGGGCCCAGCCTTCAAACCCCTGGACCGTAACGAGCTTGGGTCACTTGTCTTTATCTTGGGTGCAGGAAGAGCCCCTGAGCCTCCGCACGGAGCGAGAGGGCGGTCAGGGGTCCTCCTGACTTTTTTGTCCGTCCCCCGCACGTCCTTTTCGCTCGGACGGGGGGGGGGGGTTGTTTGTCGAGCCCACTCGTGTGCAAGCCTGAGCCGCTGGGTCTCAGCAAAGTTGTAGGAGGAGCCCCTGAGTCTCTCGCACGGAGCGAGAGAGCGGTCAGAGGTCCCCCTAGCTTTTGGTTCGCCCCTCGCGCGTGAGGGTCTGTCTGCCGAGCCCCCCTCGGGTGCGAGCCTAGGTCGCGGGGTCTCGGTGTCTTTACAGAAGGAGCTCCCTAGCCTCTGCACGGAGCAAGAGGGCCGTCAGGAGTTCTTCTGGCTTTTTGAACGACCCTCACGCTTCCTTTTCGCTTGGAAGGAGGGTTTGTTTTGCCGAGCCCCCTCGTGTGCGAGCCTAAGTCGCTGGGCCTCGGCAATGTTTTGTAGGAAGAGTCCCGTAGCCTCTACGCGGAGCAAGAGGGCCGTCAGGGGTTCTCCTGACTTTTTGTTCGACCCTCGCGCTTCCTTTTCACTTGGAAGGAGGGGTGGAATGTGCCATGCTACCCTCGGTGGGCGCGAGCGATGGCATTTCCGGTGAGCTGTTATCAGGTAAGTCCGAGTGGAGGCCCATACCCCGTTCGCTGGGGGTCAGCTAGCGGTCCGGAGACGCGCTCCAAGAGTACCGGAGGGTTTCTCTAGTGGGTGCCGAGGCCGTTCGCTGGGCCTCGGTGGCTCGGTGCCTCCCTACGGTGGGATCCCATTCGGAGACCTCCCTACCGGTCTCGGACACGACACAGGGCGTCCCAAGCGTTTCGCTTGCTTGGGCCTCAGCCTCGTACAGGCTCGCCCGTAGTCGCCCCTGACTCTGTTGCCCTAGGGCGGCTGTCGAAACCCCTAAGGGCCCAGCCTTCGAGCCCCTAGACCGTAGTGGGCTCGGTGCCTAGTTCCTTTGCCTAAAAGGAATCGGGTGGGGGTTATTTCTCTCCCTACGGCTAACAACGGCAGGCGCGTCTTTTGAGGCGGCTTTTTTGGGGAGGCGAAACGGCGCCTGCTGCTGCTGTGGTTGGACGCGACGTGGTGTCAGCCGATGGGACATAACCGTACACGCAATTAATGAGGGAGTGGGCGCGTGGGCGGTAAGACCGGATCTGGATAACCACAGCGGATTTTTGGGGGAAACTTCCCCGATTTTATCGCCCACGATTTGCTCCCTTCCTTGCATAAATACGAAACGAGCCTCACCCCTTCTCCCCTTACCTTGCCTGTGTCTGCCTTTGCTGCCTTCTAGCTGTTGCTAAAGAAAAACAGAGAGCACCGGGAAGAAGGGAGAGAGGGGGGAGTGAGAGGCAGAAAGCGAGCCTTACCGCCATAGTCGCGACCTCCACCGTGCGCATGGCCAACGTCGTGGTCCTCCCGGTGGACCCATGGGATCGGTCTGATGTGACCGTGGGAGTGCTGCAGTCGCTTATCGACGACGGTCTCCTCTGCCCGATCACCGATCCCAGCAGGTAAGAGTGGATGGCTCCGGGAGGTGAACCAGAGCCGAGGCCTCGCGACGGCTACATCGTGAGCTTCGTGTCCTTCCACGAGCGTGGTTTCGGCCTTCCGGCGGATCGGTTCATGCGGGCGCTCCTGCATTACTATGGCGTGGAGCTCCACAACTTCAACCCTAACTCCATTACGTAGGCGGCCACCTTCGTCGCCGTCTGCGAGGGGTACCTGGGAATCCCTCCCCATTAGGAGCTGTGGCTTCACCTGTTTCGGGCGACGCATACCACCAGGCCAACGGGTATGACGGGCACGAGGAAGGCGACGAGGACTGGCGGCTACACTCTCCAAGTGCACCAGGACCGGCTAAACCTCTACATCCTAGCCCAACTCACGTCGTCCAATCGTCGCTGGTACTCCAGCTGGTTCTACCTCCGCAACGACGACAGCGGGCTTCCTCCTTATACTGGGAGGGTAGTGGAGGTTCAGCCGGAGCACTGGCGGTATGGCGTCCCGAGCGAGGAGCAACATAGGCTGTGGCCACTGCTGAAGGCGCTGGAGAGGCTGTGCGATCGTGGCCTTACGGCGGCAGTGGCGATGGCGGCCTTCCATCGCCGAAGGGTGCTGCTGCTGATGGCGCGGCGGCAACGTTTGTTCGAGATGACGCCGGACGAGTCGATTGACGGCATCCGGATGTCCACCGCGCCCCTCTCTGACGAGGAGGTTCTGCGCCGGGTGAACAAGGCGATCGAGGGGCGGCAGAAGATCGGCGGCCTATCCCCGTTCCCGATGCGCCCGACGTTAGGGTATCTTTCCCTGGTGAGTCGTGTGCGGCTGCAGCCTCCGAGGCCTCCTTGTTCCTCTCCTTGGCCTAAGCCCTTATTCGTATTCGCCATTTTTTGCAGCGGATGAGGGACATACGAGCCTCCCCACCGCCCATCCCTGAAGACGCACAACGGCGGGCGGCGAACCGGGCGTACGCGGAGGCCCAGAAGAAGAAGAAGGACGCTAAGACGGCAAAGCGTAAGAAGAAGATCGTTGAGCGCGACGCTCTGGAAAAGCGTCGCCGGAAGCAGAAGCTCGAGGGTCTCCCAGTGGAGGCGTCTCCATCGACATCGGTGGAGGGTTTGAGCGGCGACGATGGTGGTGAGGTGGGCTGGGGTCCCCTCGACCGCCTCCCTGACGTCAGGGAGATGGTTCTTGGGGCGTCGGCGGGCGGTCCGGCGTCCCAAGGAGGAGGAGGAGACGGCAACTCGGGGCAGATGAGCGCCCGCCCCGCGGCCAAGGCCGATACGCCCAAGACGAGGGCGTTGGGAAAGCGCGCCGTCAGCCCGTTGGGCTCGACGGCAGAGGTGGAGCAGGCGGCTATGGGGCCGGCTCCACCGGGGGTTGAGCGAGCACCGGAGTCTGGCGAAGGTCGGCCGGCCTCGACGGATACGGGGGCCGTGTCACCGCCGCCGTTGCAGAGGAGGGATGCGGTGAAGAAGCGGTTGAGCATCCGCTCGAGGTGAGTATTTTGCTAGTGAAGTTTTTTAACATCTCCTGCTTTTGTTTTGGTTGCGGGTTTGACCGTGTTTTGCCCTCAGCCGGAAGCGTCAGGCGGAAGTGCCTGCCTTGGCGCCACGCAAGGCGCTCAAGGTGGGCACGGGTTCCATTGCCCCAGGGGCGGTGGAGGTACAGGAGTTGGTCGCCTAGGTAGGGGCTACCCAGGCGGCCGTGGGGCGAGAGGAGGAGGAGGAGCCTACACTCCGCGAGGCCATAGCACCTACAGCTGTCGAGGCCACTGTGGGTGCGGCCGAGACCCCGTCGGCCGTGGAGGTCACCGAGGGCGAGGTCGAGGTCGAGGCCCCCACGGTTGTCGAGGCCACCGAAGGTGAGGTCGAGGTCGAGGCCCCCACGGTTGTCGAGGCCACCGAGGGCGAGGTCGAGGTCGAGGCCCCCACGGTTGTCGAGGCCACCGAGGGCGAGGTCGGGGCCCCCACGGTTGCCGAGGCCCTCCGGACCTCAGGGGCCGAGGTGGTGGAGATCGCGGCGCCCGGGAACTTTGGGGCCGAAGTAGTGGAGGCCGAAGTGAGCGTGGCGAGGGCGGCGGCCCTGGAGGTGGAGACAGAGGCGAGGCAAGCCTCAACCCTGCCGCCAATTCAGAGCGCACTTCCGGTACAGGGGAGCACCCGGGAGGCGGAGGTCCACCTGATCCCTACCGACAATGCTTCTCGGGGGAAGGGGGTGGCCGATGTCAGGGCGGCCAGTGCCGTGGAACAGCCGGCTTTGGCTTCGGGCGAGGGAAGTACGGCCCTCGTGCGAGTGCGGCCTGAGCCGTACGGGTGGGATCACCCACGCGTCTGGTGGCGGAGCTGGGACGACCCCGAGGGGGAGCCCATCTTTGCACTTGAGGACGTGGCCGAGGGGGGTCGCTGGGACACCCTCGAGCAGTACCGCAGCCTGGCAGAACGGTCGCTACGGACAGCGCTGTCCGTCGTGGCCAATGACCTGCCCGGGGTCTCGTAGGTACGTATCCCCCTTTTCTCGTGTGACGTCGTCTTTCTCTGGGTTTATTCATAGTGCTCAACTTGTGTTCTGCCTATCCAGGAGCTCGAGGCCCGGTCCTTCGGGAAGTCGCTGTTCCTTCGACGGGAGAGGGGCGTCTGGGACGAGCTCTGTCGGTAGAGGGAGCTGCTCGCCCACGCCAACGAGCTTCTGTCAGCGCGGAGCGTGGAGGCGGAGGATCTCCATCTTCGCTGTGACAACCGGGAGGCTGAGGCGACCATGGCTCAGGGGCAGGTCGCCCCTTTGGTGGCACGGGTCAAGGAGCTGGAGGAGGAACTGACCCGTGTGGCCGACGAGCGAGACGCCTCCCACTCCCGGGTGGAAGAATTGAGGGCCACCGCCATAGCCACCGCCGGGCAGCTGGGTGCAGAGCAGCGGGCGCACGAGCTGACGAAAGGTGCCTTGGCAGAGGCTACCAAGGTGGCCGAGGCTTCCCAAGGCAAGGCCCTAAAATGGAGGGAAAAGGCCGAGGGTGAGTCCTGTTCCCTTTATTTTGTTCGTTTTTTCATGCGTTTGACACCTGACTTCTTGTCGCGACGCAGAACTGGAGAAGGAGGCTTCTAGGGCAGCCGAGGCCTCTCGTGTCGAGGTCCAGCGCTAGAAGGAGAAAGCCAAGGGTGAGTCCCGCAGGCCTCACGCCCCTGTTTGGCTTGTTTTCTTTGATGCTTAATCCCATTCTACTTGTTTTGGCGCAGGGTTGGACGATAAGGTCTCGTGGTTGACCGAGGCCTCCGTCACGCTACAGACAATGCTCGATCACGAGATCGAGGAGCACGACGTGCTGTAGAGCGCCGCCCGCGCCATCTGTGAGGCCCTGGAGATGGAGGGGGTTCAATCGGGCAGCTCCCTTAGGAGCCGCCTAACTGCGTTGATTGGCCAAGCGCGTCAGCGACTGCGAGAGGCGCTACACACAGGCGTCAAACGCGCCCTGGCCGTCGTCTCCTCGCACTACGCTGGCGTCGATGTCGAAGGTGTCAGTGACGGCTATGTCCTATCCGAGGATGCCGTCGAGGCCGAGGAGGAGCTGACGAGGCTAGAAGCGGTGGTCGAGGGCCCCGGCACGGCGTTGGCGAAGCTGTTCGAAGAGGAGGTGGTCCCTCCTTCGCTGTCTGTCGACGCGAGAGACCCTGCGCCTTGACTTGGGCCGAGGGGGCCGTGTAATAAGTTAGATTTATTACTGTGTCGTGACGTTTGTGGCCGTCGAGGCCTTTGTGAGGTGCTTGTATATATACGTTTTTTCTAATCATTTTATTGTATTTCCGAGCCTCTGTCCTCTGTCTCACCTCCGAACGTATCATCTGTAAAAACTCCCTTGGAGCCTAAGTTGTCCCTCGGGTAAAAGGTGGTGAGGGAGTTGCCGTAGCCCGGAGGCGTAGGTCGTTCTCACAGCTCGGCCGGCCTTTTAGCCTTGAGACATACTTTTGGTCCTTAGGTTCTTTACAAATGGTCTGTTAGAGCGCGCTAGAGAGAGTTTGGCGTAGGAATTTAACTAAAAATCGATTAAGAAATGGTGTCCGGGACTTAGGGGGGTCCCCCCCCTTCTAGCCCCCGAGGGAGGCTCGGCCCTGCGGAGGCATGGCCGAGTCTCCCTTGAAGCGTTATCGTAAAGCGTTTTACCTTCTGTTCCGATTTCTAGACAAGTCCTTTGAAAAAACCCCCTCAGAGCCTGGGCTGCCTCTCGAGTGAAAGGTGGTGAGGGAGTTGCCGTAGCCCGAAGGCGTAGGCTTATCTCTCGGCTCGGGCAGCCTTTTGCTCTTGAGGCGAACCTCCGGTCCTTAGGTTTTTTTTGTAATTGACTTGTCCTAGTATAGGACAGGTTCCCCTTGATGGGGGTTTCTCGAAAAATTAGAACAACTAAAGACGCTTCTTTAATGTATTTCGAGAAACAAAATATACAATGCTTGGAAATTTAAGGGTAGAAACGACGTAGCTGTTCTATGTTCCAAGCGTTGGTGAGGACTTCGCCCTTCTCGTTGGCTAACTTGTAGGTCCCGGGCTTCAGCACTTGAGCGATGATGTACGGCCCTTCCCAGGGTGGGGTCAGCTTGTGGCGGCCCTTGTTGCTCTACCTCAGTCTCAGCACTAGGTCGCCCACCTTCAGGTCTCGGCTTTGGACGCGCCGAGCTTGGTAGCGTCGTAGGGCTTGCTGGTACCTGGCTGAGTGTAGCAGCGCGACGTCTCGGGCTTCGTCCAGTTGGTTGAGGGCGTCTTCATGGGCAGTGCGGTTGCTTTGCTTGTTGTACGCCTGTAGCCTCAGGGAACCGTATTCTAAGTCAGTGGGGAGGATGGCCTCGGCTCCATAGACCAGGAAGAACGGTGTGAATCTCGTGGCTCGGCTCGGGGTGTTTCTTAGGCTCCAGATGACTGACAGGAGTTCGACAAGCCATTTCTTGCCAAACTTCTTCAACCGGTTGAATATTCTTGGCTTAAGGCCTTGAAGGATCATGCCGTTGGCACGCTCTACTTGGCCATTCGTCCTAGGGTGTCCTATGGCCGACCAGGCCACCCAGATGTGGTGGTCATCGCAGAAGGTCAGGAACTTGTGACCGGTGAATTGTGTCCCATTGTCAGTGACGATGGTGTTAGGAACCCCGAACCTGTGGATGATGTCAGTGAAGAATAGAACCGCTTGCTCGGATTTGATTTGCGTGATCGAGCGAGCCTCGATCCACTTGGAGAACTTGTCGGTGGCTACCAGCAGGTGGGTGTAGCCCTCGGGGGCCTTCTACAGAGGCCCAACCATGTCCAGGCCCCACACGGCGAATGGCCATGTGACAGGGATGGTTTGGAGGGCTTGGGCCGAGAGGTGCGTCTGCCGCGCATAGTACTGACATCCCTCGCAGGAGCGTACTAGCTTGGTGGCGTTGGCAACCGCCGTCGGCCAGTAGAAACCTTGACGAAAGGCGTTTCCGACGAGTGTCCGAGGCGCTGCATGGTGCCTGCAGGCTCCCACGTGCAAGTCCCAAAGCAAGGCCTGGCCTGCCTCGGTAGTGATGCATCGTTGGAGGACGCCTGACGGGCTTTGCCTGTACAACTCGCGGTCGCAGAGGACGTAAGTTTTGGCTCGCCGTGCAAGCCGTCGGGCTTTGGTCCTGTCTGCAAGGAGCTCTTCCCGGATAAGGTAATCAAGGAACGGGACTCGCCAGTCTGTACCCTGGTCGGCCTCAGGAGGCTCTGCTTCGATTTCCATGACTTCAGGCTCGACTGCGGAGGTCTCGGCGGCAGAGGGGGCCTTGGGCCCTTCGATGGGCTTGACCGGTGAGCCATCTTCTGCCGCCGAGGTGCAGTTGATGGAAGGTTTGCGGAGGTCTCTGGCGAAGAAGTTCGGGGGGACCGGGGCCCACGCCGACGCCATCTTTGCTAGTTCGTCCGCAGCCTTGTTGTACTTTCGCGCAATGTGGTTGAGTTCGAGACCGTCGAACTTGTTCTCTAGGCGACGTACTATCGTGCAGTACGCCTTCATTTTGGGGTCATGGCAGCTTGACTCCTTCATCACCTAATCGACGACGAGCTGCGAATCACCCCGTACGTCGAGACGTCGCACTCCCAGTTCGATGGCAATTTGCAGGCCGTTGACGAGGGCCTCGTATTCGGCCACATTGTTGGAGGCGGCGAAGTGAAGCCGGATCATGTAGCGCATGTGTAATGTGAGGGGCGAGACCAGGAGCAGGCCCACGCCAGCCCCAGTCTTCATCAGAGACCCGTCGAAGTACATGGTCCAGCATTCTGATTGGATCTAGGCAGGTGGCAGCTGTGTGTCGGTCCACTCGGCTACAAAGTCGGCCAGTACCTATGATTTGATCGCTTTTCGAGGCGCGAAAGACAAGGTTTCCCCCATAAGTTTGACAGCCCACTTGGCTATTCTACCCGAGGCCTCCCGGTTTTGGATTATCTCTTCCAGAGGAAAAGACGACACCACAGTCACCGGGTGGGACTCGAAGTAGTGACGCAGCTTGCGTCGAGCCAAGACTACGGTGTAAACCAGCTTCTGGATGTGGGGGTAACACGTCTTAGTCTCAGAGAGCACTTCGCTGATGAAGTAGACAGGTCGTTGGACGGGTAGAGCATGTCCCTTCTCCTGCCTCTCGACTACTACGGCCGCGCTGACCACTTGGGTTGTTGCGGTGACGTAGAGTAAGAGGTGCTCGCCCTCGGTGGGCGGAACCAGGACGGGGGGTTGGTGAGCAGTGCTTTGAGCCTGGCGAGGGCTTCCTCGGCCTCGGTGGTCTAAGAAAAGCGCTCGGACTTTCTCAAGAGGCGGTATAGGGGCAGGCCTTTTTCGCCGAGGCGCAAGATGAAGCGGCTTAGGGCTGCAAGGCATCCCATGACCCTCTGCACCCCTTTGAGGTCTCGGATCGGGCCCATGTTGGTCATGGCCAAGACCTTCTCCGGGTTGGCCTCGATACCACGTTCTGAGACTATGAATCCCAAGAGCATGCCTCGGGGAACCCCGAAGACACACTTCTCGGGGTTGAGCTTGATGCCCTTCTCTCTGAGACATGTGAAGGCAACCTCCAAGTCGCTGACGAGATCACCAGCCTTCCTAGACTTGACTACGATGTCATCCACGTAGGCCTCGACGGTTTGCCCGATGTGTTCGCCAAAGACTTGGATCATGCACCATTGGTAAGTAGCCCCTGCGTTTCTAAGGCCAAACGGCATGGTTACGTAGCAGTACATGCCGAATGGAGTGATGAAAGAAGTCGCGAGCTGGTCAGACTCTTTCATCTTGATTTGGTGGTAACCGGAATACGCATCAAGGAAGGAGAGGGTTTCGCATCCTGCAGTGGAGTCGACAATTTGGTCAATTCGTGGTAGTGGGAATGGGACCTTCGGGCATGCTTTATTTAGACTAGTGTAGTCCACGCACATCCTCCACTTGCCGCTTTTCTTCCTGACTAATACAGGGTTAGCCAACCACTCTGGATGGAATACTTCCTTGATGAACCCGGCTGCCATGAGCTTTCACACTTCTTCACCGATGGCCCTGCGCTTCTCCTCGTCGAACCGGCACAGGCGCTGCTTTGCCAGCCTAGAGCCCGCCCGGATATCTAAGGCGTGCTCGGCGACCTCCCTTGGTATGCCCAGCATGTCCGAGGGACTCCACGCAAACATATCGACGTTCGCACGAAGAAAGTCGATGAGCACGGCCTCCTATTTGCTGTCGAGGGTGGCACTGATCTTCAGTCCTCGGTCGTTGGGGACGGTGGGATCGACAGGGATGAGCTTGACGGCCTCCGCGGGCTCGAAGGTCCCAATGTGCCGCTTGGCATTGGGAACCTCGCTACCAAGCTGGTCGAGATTGGCAATGAGGGTCTCGGCCTCCACGATGGCCTCGGCGTACTCGATGCACTCAACATCGCAGTCGTATGCATGTTCGTACGTGGACTTGACGGTGATGATGCCGTTGGGGCCTGGCATCTTGAGCTTGAGGTAGGTGTAGTTGGGGACCGCCATGAACTTGGCGTAGCACGGGCGCCCCAAGATGGCGTGGTAAGCCCCCTTGAATCCAACCACCTCGAAGGTGAGGACCTCCTTGCGGTAGTTGGAGGGAGTGCCAAAGCAGACGGGTAAGTCGATGCACCCGAGGGGTCGTGTGCGCTTTCCTGGCACGACGCCGTGGAAGGGCGTGGAACCGCCTCGGAGCCGTGACTGGTCGAGCTCTAGGAGCTCCAGAGTGTTGACGTAGAGGATGTTGAGGCCGCTGCCTCCGTCCATGAGCACTTTGGTAAGCCAGGTGTTGTCGATGATCGGGTCGACGACAAGCGGGTACTGCCCGGGGTTTGGAACATAATCGGGGTGGTCATCCCGATTAAAGGTGATTGCCTCCCAGGACCAATCGAGGTACCGGGGGGTGGCCACCTTGACCGAGAAGACCTCCCGGCGTTCCCTCTTTCGCTGGCGCGCCGTGAGGCATGCCGAGGGTCCGCCAAAGATCATGAAGGCGTTGCGTACCTCGGGGAACCCATCATCTTTATCGCCGTCCCTCTCGCCGGTGCCCCTTTTCCTGGCGTCATCGTCGTCGGGGAGCCCAAGCCTGGCGTAGTAACGCCGGAGCATGGTGCACTCCTCGAGGGCATGCTTCACCGGACCTTGATGGTAAGGATAGGGCTTCTTAAGCATGTCGTCAAATAGCCCGGGGCCCCGGGGGCCTCGGGGATTCCTGCGATCTACTGTGGCGACATGGCCGGCCTTGAGGACCTCCTGCTTCCCTGGGCGACCCTTCTTCTTTCTCTTGGGGACGTGGGTGGGCGAGGCCTCGGGGGCCTCGTCCTTCTGCTTCCCCTTGGCGTCGTTGTTGGGGAAGATGGCCCCAACCGCCTCTTCGCTCGAGGCGAAGTTGGTGGCGATGTCGAGGAGTGCGGCCGCTATGGTTGGTACGTTCCGGCCCAATTCTCGGACCAGGTCTCGGCAGGAGGTGCCAGAGAGGAATGCTTGGATGATTTCTGAGTCACCGACGTGGGGCAACTCGGTGCATTTCTTGGAGAAGCACCGGATGAAATCTCGAAGAGATTCGTCCAGCTTCTGGCGGCAACCTTTGAGGTCCCAGGAGTTCCTAGGGCGCACGTAGGTGCCCTGGAAATTCCCGACGAAGACCCTCACCAAGTCGTGTCAGTCGTGGATCTATGCGGGGGGAAGGTGTTCGAGCCAGGCTCGTGCTGAGTCTAACAAAAACAAAGGGAGGTTGTGGATGATGAGAAGGTCATCGTCCGCACCACCTAGCTGACAAGCCAGGCGATAATCGGCTAGCCATAGCTCGGGGTTCGTCTCGCCGCTATACTTTGTGAGGTTGGCAGGTTGCCGGAACCGGGCTAGGAAGTGAGCGTTGCGGATGGCTCTACTAAAGACCCAAGGGCTAGGTGGCTCGGGAGAAGGACTACAGCCCTCTTCGCTGTCGTAGCGACCGCCTCGGAGTGGGTGGTAGCCCCGGGCAGCTCCGTCGTCGTGGCACCGTCGCCTGCCAACTACTTCGTGGTCGCCTTGTGCCTCGCGTTGGTCTCCAGGTCGATCGCGCACCGAGGGGGCCCTGTTGGCCGTCGGCGCCCGAGCAGGCTCGAGACGGACCGAGGCATCCTGGCCCCAGCGAGGTTGCACCGTGGGTTGCTCCGAAGTGCCTCCACGCCGGCGGGAGGCGGAACTTTCGGCCTGCTGCACCGCAGCGGTCTCGAGGAGGTCATGGAGCTCTCCGCGGACCCGTCGCCCCTCGGTGGTGGAGGGCTCGGGCATTGCTCGGACCAGCATCGCAGCCGCTGCGACATTCTGGCTAGCGTGATTAAAGATTGGGGGTGGCTCACCCCCTCGTTGTCGTTGATGCGGTGATGGACGTCGCGGGCCCTCCGTCGGGCTCCTCCGCCCTCACCGCGCCCTTGCTGCTCCTGCTCGAGAGTGTCCCGAAGCTGTTGTAGAAGGAGTCGGTCTTGTTCGACCTTGGCTTGAAGCTCGCGGAGCTGCTCCAGGTCTGGGCGTCGATGCTCCCCGCGGACGGGATTCTCGTTCCGTGCTGCCGAGGCTTCGAGACACGGAGGTGTGGCATCGCCCGCCCTTGCCCGGGGTGGGGAATGGTTGCCTGTCCTCTCGTCCTCTTCGCCCGCCCTTGGCATCCCAAGCCCGACGTGGAAGCACTCACGAGACGGATCGTAAGTCCCTTCGTCGTCGGAGTCAGAGTAGCCAAAGCAGTAGTCGCTTGCAGTCATGAAGCGACGCATGGCTTCGGGGTCACAAAGACTAGAGAAGTCTGCTCCAGCCCACGCCTTGTATTCTTTCGAGGAGTCGGCGTGGGCGTGCGCCGATGTTGCGGGGGAGAAGTCGAGGGCGAAACGTTGGTGGAGTCCTGAGGGCTCTGCGTGCTTGGAAGCGTAGGCGGAAGCGAAGGCGGCGGCGGCGTTTATCAACCCGAAGGGGTACGGGGATGGTGCCACTGCCGGGCGCCGCTCCGCCGGGGCTGGCCCCTCAGGAGGTGGCGGGACAAAGCTCGATGACGAGGCGTCGCCGTGCGTCGCCGGAATCTTTTCCTTGCCCAAGCTCAGGTTAGATATGTCCCCGACCAGGGACTCTGTACCAATAGCTAGGCAAGGGATACCGGCGGAGCGCGGCGCGTTGCCCCAACCTTGCGTGGTGTCGGGGCGGTCCCGCTCGCGTCGCGCCTGGCGAGTGCTACGGGAGCCGTGGCCCGGACGCTGCCTGTGCCTGGGCTGCGGGTCTGTGGTAACGTCGTCGGGCAGTGGAGCTCGGGGTGTGAGGAGTACCATATCGTATCCACATCCTAGAGACATGAACTCTAGGCTCCCGAACCATACCACCGTGCCAAGATGCAACGGTCGTACGGGGTATGCCATCCGGAACTTGCTGGGACGATGAAGCTAACACGCAGTGAGCCCCTACCTGGCGCACCAACTATCGGCGTTTCGGACCGGGGGGGTCCTTAACCAACGAGTGAATTTGTGCAGCATGCCCCTAATCCCCGATGGTGATGCAAAGAGACACAAGGTTTATAGTGGTTCAGGCAATCGACACCCTACGTCCAGTCTGAGAGATCGATCTTGTATTCCTTGCACCGGAGTGCTCGTAGTAGGGGGTTACAAGCTAGGTGAGAGAGGGAGCTAGCCCCAGGTCTCGGCGGGGGTGGTGCGGGCTGCTTGAGGCGTTGTTCTCAAGCAGCGTAGAAGTGTGTGGTTCTATTGGTGAGTTCCTCTTTCTGCTCGTTGTTCTCCTGTCCCTAGAAATGGCCCCGGTCCCTCCCTTTTATACTCTAAGGGAGAAACAGGAACGTACATATGTTGCTACATAGCGTTCTATAAGTGGGGATGGCGTGTCCGAGCCCTGCAGCCGGCCACTGTTGTGGTATGGTCGATGGAGTGGCCCCATCCTTGACGTGCAGAAGTGACGCACCGGTCATACTTGATCTTGTGCGTCATAGGGCTCCAGTATAGCTTGAGGCAGGACATGGCGGGTGACGTGCCGGTCATCGTGCGATGACGTCGTAGGGAGTCGAGGCTCTGCAGATGCCGAGGCCGAGCCATCGTGGGGGGCTCGGCGGACATGGATCCTCAGGCTGCCGAGCCCCTGAAGCAAACTGCCGAGGCTTTGGAGGGAATTATTGGTCCTGGGTACTGATTCCGAGGCCACAGTATCCCGGACGTGGCTCCCCACGCCGCGTTGTTCTCGGAGCAGGAGTCGGCAGCACAGTGAGGCATGGGCGTCAACCATGTGCATAGCGGTGGGCACAGTGGCGGGTAACCCCTGCCTAGTCCTGCCTCCTGTCCCGTCGGCCATTCCGCTGTACTGTGCCGAGCATGCGGCCGATGTCAGTGGCAGCAGTTGGCTGAAGTTAATGCGACGCGACGTTTTGTCAGAGGGACAGGTGAAGGAAGAGGCAGCGGAGTGTTGTCGAGCCCGCCTCGTGTGAGGCGGAGGGTCGGCGACCCGGCCGAGGCCTGCGACGAGAGGGGGTCGGCCGAGGCCTTCGGTGGGGGATCGCCCGAGGCCAGCGGTGAGGGGGCCTCAAGCGATACGGAGAATTGGCCGAGGCCTTTGGTGAGAGGTCGCCCGAGGCCAGCGATGAGGGGGCCTCGGGCGAGTCAGAGAATCGGCCGAGGCCAGCGGTTGTTAGCTGTTTTTGATTCTTACGAAGTCTAAGCAGTCGTTTTTTGGTTCTTGCTTAGGGTACCCCTTCTCACGGTATCCGACAGAAATGGAGTGTGCATTTTTTATGGGAAAATTAGTTGTTTTCAACTTGTTACTTATGAAAATGCTGAAAGAGAAAGTAGGAATCGTCTAGCTGGTACCCAAGTTGTCAAGCTCATAACTTCAATCACAAGAGATGTGATTTGAGACTTCATGGTTCACAAAGTGTTGCCTGCCATTCGAGCCAAATGGCCACGTGAAGATGTGAACCAACCAATTTACATACAGCAGGATAATGCACCTTCTCATTTAGAAGTGAATGATCCGGTTTTTTGTGAGGCTGCTAAGCAAGAAGTATTTGACATTCGCCTAATTTGTCAACCACCTAATTCTCCGGATTTCAACATTTTGGACATGAGTTTTTTCGAGCTATTCAATCTATTCAATACAATAAGCAAGCAAAAACTGCGGAAGGTCTAATTCTAGCAGTGCAAGAGGTAAATTGATCACTTGTTCACTTGTTTAATTTCATTGTTTCTTCAACAACAGATTTATTCATTTTTTGAATTTTTTCAACATATGTAGGCATTCCAAGAGCATTGTCCACACAAAGCAAACATGAAACAAGTTCAAAATTCCTCACATGAAAAATGGAACACTAGAGAAAGAAGGTCGGCTGCCATTGCAAATTTCTTGTGAGGCGTCGTTGTTAGCTGATGCCATTGCCAGTCTTCCTGTAGCAAACAATTAGACGTGTAAGCTTAGGCAGCAATTTAGGAGTCGTGTTTGCTTGAATGAATGAGACATGTAACCTTGCCGATTACCTCGCTATTATTTCTTTGCATCTTACTTCTTCTTGAGCTCGTCCAGCTTCTTCAAAACGTACTCAGGCACAAGTATAGTGTCGCCATCCATTTGAAGTTTTTCGACATCAGGAATATAGGTTTCACAATTGAATTTGTCTAGGTCGTCCATTATCCTTGCAAAGAGGTCGTAGTCACTATGAACAAGACCACAACGGGCACACCTGTTAGCGAGACGGCTAGGCGACAGGCTTCAACGTCGTTGCAGTCGTGGGTCGTGCCGCAGCGAACACAAGGAGGCGGCTGGGACTCCGGCAGCAAGGAATCTGGCACAAAGTCTTGCTAGGCGCTGGAGTCCAGCTCGAGTTCCTGCAGCGTCGTCGATTCCTGCTCGAGGTCCTGGGGCGCCATCTCCATGGCAAGAGGGAGCTTCATGACGGAGTCCGGCGCCATCTCCTCCGACTCGACGGAGTCCAGCGCCGCCGCCTCCGACTCGACAGAGTCCAGCACCGCCGCCTCCGACTCGACGGAGTCCGGCATCACCTCCATGGCCCAAGCGAACAAGCCTGTACTCCATCAGACGACAACATCGTGAAGCGGTGCGACTTTACTGCTCCTCGTGAAGCGGTGCGACGGAACCAAACAGACGACGCGGGGGCATTCACGTCCAAAACAAGGTTAAGAGATCTAAAACGTCTTCATTTGTGCAAACGGCACCACACGCTAAAACAACATCCTTTACCGATACGGAGGTAGTACAATATTACCAGTAATATGAAATTTTGGAACCAACTAAAGATGTCATAAAAGCTTAACATAAGTGTCATATGATTCTTAGTCCTTAGGAATAAAAAGGTAGCCTGTATATGCAATGCAGTGTTAGCATTTCCAAATCTAAGAGTACGTTGGCAATGCTAACACTTAAAGACTTGGGCATACTACATTATTAAATTTTGAAATATGAAGTTCATGTGGGACCAGAACCACTCATACCTTCCTCGAGTCAAGACCATGGGACAAATACAATCTCTTGTTAAGGACATTGTGAAGCTTCTGCTTATGACAGGATTAAAATTCAAGAGACAAGGATAAAGACCTATTGGGCTGAGAGTTCCAGAAGTGATCACAACCGTTTCGAAACGATCAAAAACAGGTCTTATTGTGAGTGAAGCATCATGGCAACTCAGCTGCAAAACAGATGAGTTCATTAGTAGCACATTAAAGAAGCAGTAAGATCATCAAGAGTAATCTGGGTACCTGAATAACAGGATCACGAATATCAGGCATTCTCTCATCATATGGCTCTATTATAATAGAAAAGCCGCGTGTATAAGTTCCAATCAGTGTGGCAAAGTCACATATAGTCTGTATGTGCATGAACTCATCTGTATCAGTTATCTCTAATGTCATCATTAGGGTGTAGCCGGTCATAACAAAACCTTAGCATTTTTTGGTTGATTCCAGCCTGGGAATGGATTGAAGGAAACAGGCATTTCATTCTCAACGTTTTCTGTATCAAGCCGGCCATCAAGGAATCTCACAAGCCTCCGCAAGACAGCAAGAAAGTGTTCAGCCCTCCTTATGTTTCCAGGAACAGCTTCCTTCAGAATATCATCAGGCAAAGCCGGATTCGCGAGCCAGGCATCCGATACTTCATCACAAGAAGCACAATACTGTTAGGTATCTGTAGAAGGCCATAGTTGACAGCGGGAAATGCAGTAATAGTGACAAAAGGCAGTGCTTACTTGGTAGATTTCCTCTCTGCGCCAGTCCATCCACCAGTCTGTTGTATTCAGCACGAAGCCTATTGGCATCGGTGGCCTTGAACCTTCCTACCAGATAAAGCAGTTAGCAAGCAAGCAAGCTTAATTACCCATCACAAAGTTGGACAGTAGTTTTAAAGAAACAGAACCTATCGTTCAGTGACTATTAGTGGCTGAACATAAGTATGTCCAACAATTGAGAATAGTAACTGTCGATCTCTTGGGAGATGCGCCGCAGATTTCGCTCAGCACCTTCCAGCGTCTGTTTGCGGATGCTGACACTCAGCGCCTTTATGCAGACATTGTCGATGTTGTGAGCCTCATCGAAGACGACCACACACTCCTTCTGCATCTCCCTGGACACAATGGTGGCCACCTTGGGGTCGAGCAGGTACTGGTAGCTGTACACCACAACATTGGCGTACTTGACCATCTGCCTGGCGAGGAAGTAGGGGCAGACCCGGCGCTCCCTCCTGAGCGCGCGGAGGTCGGCCAGGGTGTATACCCCGGGCGGCATGAAAGAGGCGAGGTCGCCGGCGGCAGCGGCCCGATCAATCGTCTCGTAGAACTCGCAGAGCGGGGTGGATTCCGGGTCGGAGGCGGCCTTCTCGCGGACCCAGGAGGCCGTGAGGCGGCGGCAGGCGGTGTCGACGGAGTCCCGGGCGGCGGCGGCGGACGCCTGCGGGTGGACGCAGAGGTTCTTGCGGGAGGAGAGGCCGAGCGCGAGGAGGGAGCGGGAGGCGGGCGGCGGGAGGTGGGCGAAGAGGAGGCGGAGCTCGGCGAGGGTCTTCTCCATCTCGTGCACGGTGCGGGTGCAGTAGATGAGGCGGAGCGGGCGGGCCGGGTTGGCGAGGGCGTAGGAGGTGATGAGGGAGATGAGCGCCGCCGTCTTGCCCGTGCCCGTGGGCATCTCGAGCAGCGCGTGCCCGCGCGCGTCCAGGGCGCGCTTCAGCTCCCCCATGTACGCGTGCTGCTCCGGGTAGATCGCCGCGTACGGGAAGTGCACCGGCAGGCCATCCAGGTCGAACCGCATCGTGGCGGAGGGGAAGGGCAGCCAAGGGGCGGGTGCGCCGGAGTGGGAGGGTTTGATTCGCCGGAGCCGGTGCCCGCGCCGCCGCCGCCGCGGGGAGGACGTGAGGTGATGGCCCCGTGCGAGGAGATGCTGGTGGGCTCGTGACGAGTATAGGCTTCTGGGTTGGGCCGCAACAGGCTACAGAGGAGTCGCCTGCGGGCCTCGAATGAAAGAGGAAAAAAACGTCACTGGTAGAATTTAAAATTTTAGATTTTATTTTGTTTGATTATTGCCTAAATTTAAATGGAATGCTGCTATAGATTGCAATAGGCTGCTGGAATAATTGGAGTGACTTGATCGCATATCTCGTGGTGACACTCAGAACTCTTTTTTATGGAGCAAACCCTCTTTTCCCTGATGGACATGTTTCTTTAAAAGGAGGTGCTAGCGTCCGGACGTCTGATCCGCGTGCTAAAGCCCGGCATGTGCCTGCTTCACATGGGGCCCGTGCCACTCTGTTTTCCGTGCATGCGTGCGCCACCTCGGGGGCCGTGTCTCGATCTACGCCCGATCTGTTTCCTACGCATGCCGCTCGCCCCCTGCGCGCTCCCACACGCATGCACGGGGCCGAGCAGCTGCAAAGCAGGTGGCTGCGTCAAGTGGGTCCCACTACAAGATGTACAACACCATATCTACTTTTGTAACATACGTCTAAAATAGATAAAATATTTAGGAGATACACTTGAAACATCATTGCAACATGTTCAACATCCCGATCTACTTTTAAAACATCCAAATACAACACTTGCAACATACAAAGAAGACAGATAAAACACTTGAAATATACGTGTCGGGTATCAGTATTAGGGATACCTAACAGAAGCAATCTAATGGCCGCGAACGCTAACTCACCCGAATGGTCAAGAGCGTATTTTGGTCTCGCCCGACTGAAAGTGCATTTGCCCTCTATGTGTGTTTTTGATGTATTGATGACATCCAAATTAGGGACTAATAAGATCTTAATGAGATATATTACAACTTTAGTCACTTAAAAGTTTCAAAGAGTTGATTTAAGATGAAATGGTATCCCTCAATTCTTCAAGTGCAAAAGGTGAACAAACCCAAAGCGCGCTTCAAGCATTTTTTATTTTGTTTTGGGTTTAGGTATGTTGTACTATAAAGAAGGATGCAAGTTTAACTGGTCTGAGAAAGATAAAGTGCTCAAACATAAAAATAAAATCAAAAGAGAGACACAAAATCACCTCACGAACACTAGGATATAGTTCTTGGACTTTTGGTAGTAAGAAGTTTTGGCATGTCGGGTATCAGCATTAGGGATACCCGGTAGAAGGGGGCTAATGATTGCGAACGCTAACTCCCTCGGATAGTCAAGAGCGTATCTTGGTCTTGGCCGACCCTGAGGGCGCGGACTCTGCCTCGCCTGATCCAGAGAGCACGGACTCTGTCTCGCTCGACCCCTTGGGCGAGGGGTCCGCCTCACCCGACCCCGAGGGCACAGGCTTTGCCTTGCTTGACCCCGAGGGCGCGGGCTTTGACTCACCCGACCCCGAGGGTGAGGGCTCCGCCTTGCCCGACGGAGGTACCATCTCCAACCACTACGGGTCTAAAAGTACGAGTCTAGGGTCAAACTTTTGACACCAAAAGGAGAGCATGTGCGTCTTGACGTGACCCATGGCCATGATGGGCCATGTCTAAGGACGCACGTCACCAATAGCATCGGGCGTGCCGACGCTGTGCTACCTACTTCCCGTACAGCCTCTAGTGGAGGCTTCTGCTAGCCATACCATCCGCTGGGACGGAATGGAGCGCCATGACCAGCTGACGATGCCCGCGTACGGTGCTACAGGGCCGGCTAGACCCGCATAAAGGAGATGGAAGACGTCGCAATCTCGAAAGCCTTCCTCTCCTCGTCTCTATCTCTCTGATGTAACCTGCATCTTCCCCTTCATCTATAAAAGGAGAAGCAGGGTGCCCCATGGAGAGGGGGAGGGGTGAAAGGTCCTAATGGCTAGAGAGGGGTGAATAGCATATTAAAAATTTCTACAACAACACTTAGCAAACCGGTTAGACAAATATGAGGCGAAGCGAGTGTTGCGCTAGCCTATTAAAATGCAAGCCACCTACCACAATTCTAGTTTATATAATATCTATCCATACAATGGCTATATCACTATACTAAGTTAGTGTGTTCTCAAAGGCTAACTAAAGAGCCACACTAACCAAACTAACAAGCTCTCACGACTAGCTATACTAAAGAGCTTGACAACTAATTTGCGGCAATGTAAAGAGAGAGCAAGATGGTTATGCCACCGAGTCGAGGAATGAACCAATCAATTACAAGAATGAATACCAATGAAGATCAATCACCTCGGAATCAAATGATGACACAATGACTTTTTACCAAGGTTCATTTGCTTGTCGGTAAGCTAGTTCTCGTTGTGGCGATTCACTCACTTGGAGGTTCACGCGCTAATTGGCATTACACGCCAAACCCTCGATAGGGTGCCGCACAATCAACACAAGATGAGGATCACATAAGCCACGAGCAATCTACTAGAGTACCTTTTGGCTCTCCATCGGGAAAAGGTCAAGAACCCCTCACAATCACCACGATTGGAGCCAGAGACAATCACCAACCTCCGTTCAACAATCCTTGCTGCTCCAAGTTGTCTAGGTGGCGGAAACCACTAAGAGTAACAAGCGAATCCTGCAGCGAAACACAAACACCAAGTGTCTCTAGATACAAACACTTAAGCAATGCACTTAGATTCACTCTCAATCTCACAAAGATAATGAATCAATGATGGAGATGAGTGGAAGGGCTTTGGCTAAGCTCACAAGGTTGCTATATCAATGCAAATGGCCAAGAAAGTGAGCTAGAGCCGACCACATGCTTTAAATAAAACCCCCAATGAAATAGAGCCATTGGCTCCTCTATCCAGCAAAACATTGGCTGACCGAACGTTGGACCCCTGCATCCGGTCGCCCAATGCTCGCCACATGTCATCAGCCTCAAATGTTGATTGCCCGATCTCAATGGCTAGTCTGCTTCACGCCACGTGTTAAGTCATGACTGGACGCGCTGCCCAAAGTGACCGGACGCTCCATCACTAGAGTCCGGTCATTTCTAGTAAGGTTCTAGAGGAGGTTTTTTCATGACCGGACGTGTCCGGTGGCTCATGACCGAACCTAGGCCTGCGTCAGGTAAACTCAGCCTCTCTCTGTTGCTTACATCAATGTACATCACTAGGTGACCGAACACACCCCCTGCGCGTCCGGTCCTTGTTTCTCTTTAGCGTTCGGTCAAGGGACCTAGGGCGGCCTTCACTGCGCGCCACTAACCGGACGCGGGGTCAGAGTCCGGTCACTGCCCAAGGCAGAGTCCGGTCAATACAAAATTTCTCCTTTTGACCCTGAACTTCACCACCCTTGATTAAATGTGCCAACCACCAAGTGTATCACCTTGTGCACATGTGTTAGCATATTTTCACAAACATTTTCAAGGATGTTAGCTTTCCACTAGATCCTAAATGCATATGTAATGAGTTAGAGCCTCTAGTGGCACTATGATAAACCGTATTTTGATATGAGTTTCACCCCTCTTAATAGTACGACTATCGATCCTAAATGTGATCACACTCGCTATGTATCTCGATCACTAAACCGAAAAGCTCCTATCAATTTTACCTTTGCCTTGAGCTTTTTGTTTTTCTCTTTCTTATTTTCCAAGTCTAAGCACTTGATCATCACCATGGCATCACCATCATCAAGTCATGATCTTCATTTGCTTCACCACTTAGAATGTGCCACCTATCTCATAATCACTTTGATAAACAAGGTTAGCACATAGGGTTTCATCAATTCAACAAAACCAAACTAGAGCTTTCAAGGGGGCATTTCGACACATCTAACACGTCTGAGCGGCTGAAGGCTTAGTCGCTTGATAGTAGATAGAGAGCTCAACCAGACTCGCTCTTTTCACTAGAGACTTGGGACCTTCTCCCTCTCTTGCCTGTTTGTAACCCCTACTACAAACCAAGTGCCGGTAACACGAGTAGCAGCAGACTACACGTAGGAACATTCTGCCTGAACCAGTATAAATTCTTGTGTCCTTCGAGCACAGCCATCCAGGTCAGACACGTAAACTAGAAGTTTACTAGCCGGTGATTCAAAATACTGACAGTTGGCGCACCATATAGGGCCCTTTTGCACGTCTCGTCGTCCACAATAGGCCATGGATGGCTAGCCATGGCGTTAGCTAGGTCCTAGGCATGGACATGCGCTTTGGGAGTCTAGACTTCATCGTCACCATGGAGGGAGAGCTAGCACGGGCTCCTGCCCCCCCTGTCCAACTTCTTTGCTCCACTAGCCTTGACGCAACCGTTGAAGCCTTCGAGAAGCTATAGCTACGCACACCGGAGGCCCATGTCCCTAGGAGCGACTAGCTCATCGGCTCTGACTATAGGAGGCTAGAGCACCAGCTCGACACCTTCCTAGGACCCGATTGTCCTAGGAGGATGTGCACTACCTCACCTTCTCCTTCGCCAACATCATGGTGTAGCTTGATAGAGGGGAGCCGCTCTCCCTAGAATATCTCACCCGGGAGGCCCCAACATCATTCCCATTCGGTCTGCGCAATGCCACGAGGACCATTGGTCACCTCGTGGTACAACGCATGTACCCGCCTCCCACAGATGATGAATTCATGGGAATGGTCAATTACATCGCGGAGTCTTTCCATGACCTTCTCGTGGGAGATTTAGAGTCGATCTCTGACTCCAATAGGGGGAGCCATCACCCCTCGCAAGAATATTTTATGGTAGGAACCCCCAAGGGACGCTTTGAAAGCGTCCATGAGGGAGGAGCTACCCCCACCGAATGACTTCGATGATAAAGTCAAAGAAGATACGGGGGGCCTTCCCTGCATTTAGGTGGAATAGCTAAGGGCGTGACATCAGGAGCTCAAGGTTGCACAACTCTAGCTGAAGCACGAGAGCATGGAGCTCAAATGTGAGATCGAGCATCGCAGGGGTGGTGACTGTGTATGCGCCATCGCCCGCGACGTAAACTGGAGGATCATCAAGGACGACAAAGGCCTCCCGCACTTCGCTCAGGCAAGTTAGAACATATCTAATGTGGCGGTCCTACTCCGAAGGCTCTCGGAGCCCACGACACCTGAAGACCGTTGGGCCCATAGCAAGATCCGCATGCTACTCGAGCGAGCAGTGGTGCAACAGGCGAAAAGCTCGTTGTCTCAGTGATGTTAGCTCAATGCTAGTCAGTGCATGTCTTTAGGATGACATGGCTAGGACACATCTGTCCACCAGGCGCCACGCGATAGTGGGAGACTTGCCATGGTCTTGGTGCATGAGCGTCTCGGCCCCAACCGTGACGCACGCAACACCCTAGACGCCCACAGGCGTGGATGGGTTGATAAGAGAGAGGAGGCCGGCCACAGCTAACATCCTTGTCGCGGTGGACGCTACGACAATAGTGAAGACTAGAGCCCGAGCCCTAACCTACTGGGATCCTAGGCTTTCGGCTGACACATCCTCAATGTAGCTTTCCCATCATGGTATCGACCGCCAACCAATATCCCAAAGTACTCTAAGGAGATGAACCCTGGCTTGTGGCTCGAGGACTACTGGCTTGCTTATCAAGCTGATGGCACGGATAGTGATTACTTCATTATCCACAACCTCCCCTTGTTCCTGGCCGATTCGGCGTGAATATGGTTGGAGCACCTTTCGCCCAACCGGATTCAAAGTTGGGCGGACTTGAAGGAGATCTTTGTGGGAAACTTCTAGGGCACCTACACGTGCCCTAGGAACCCCTAGGATCTAAAAATTGCCAACAAAAGTCTAGAGAGACTCTCCTTGAGTACATCTGATGCTTCTCCTGGCAATGCAATGAGTTGTTTGAGGTCACCGATGTCGACATCATCGGAGTATTCCTGTCCGGGACCACCTGCGAGTCCCTGGTCCACAAGCTGGGATATAAGGGCCCTTGGATCACCAAGGAGCTCCTTGACATCACAACCAGCCATGCCTCAGGCGAGGAGGCGGTTGGAGTGATTTTTTATCGCTCCAAAGTCAAAGCAAGGTGGGACGAGGACGCTGGTGAGGGCCCCTCTAACTGCCCAAATAAGAAGAAGAACAAGCAGCAGCACGGGGGCTCTCTCATGGCCACTACTGAGCAGAAAGGTGGCCGAGCACCTATGAAGAATGCTCCCAATCACTTCGAGAAGCTGCTCGAGGGGCCATGCCCAAACCACACCTTCCCCGTCAAGCATCTGTACAAGGACTATGCCCTCATGAAGTGATTCATGTCTGATATCTCTGATAAGGGGAACCAAAGAAAGAAGCTTGAGCTAGTGGCAGACAATGCCAAGGGGAAGGATGGCGGCTTTCTGACCTAGACGGTTGTCTCATGATCTTCGATGGGATGGTGGCCAATGACTCTAAGTGCCACCAAAAGATTGCACGTCGTGAGGTCTACACGGCCGAGCCAGCCACAGCGTCTTTCCTCTGATGGTCGAAGTCTGCCATCACCTTCGATAGATCCGACCACCCAGATAGCATCCCATAGCTAGGGAGGTATCTGCTCATGGTCGACCCGATCATCGGCACAAAGCGCCTCACCAAGGTGCTGATGGATGGAGACAACAGCCTCAACATCATGTATGCCGAGACACTTGATGCCGTGGGCATCGACTGGTCATGCGTTCGACTGATCGGGGCACCTTTCCATGGCATCGTGCTAGCAAAGCAAGCCATACCGCTTGGGCAGATCGACCTACCCATCACTTTTGGGGATCCAACCAACTATAGGATGGAGACCCACACCTTTGAGGTGGTTGGATTCCATGGGACCTACCATGTCATCCCCAACTACACCACCTAAAGCTTAAGATGCTAGGCCCATGTGGGGTCATCACCGTCGGCACCTCCTTACAGCGCGCTTACAAGTGTGACGTTGAGTGCTGTGAGCATGCCTCAGCAATCATCGCATCTGAGGAGCTCACGGTCATCAAGGAAGGGACTACCGAGGAGGCACCGACTCCAAGCAGTTAGCTGGATCCATTGAGCCCATGGAGGGCATCAAGGAGGTCCTCATAGACCATAGTAGCTTTGAGGGCAAAGTGGTGTGCATCGACACCATGCTTTCCTCCAAATAGGAAAGCGCACTCTTCGACTTTTTCCACGCCAATAGAGATATCTTCATGTGAAAACCCTCGAACATGCCAGGCATATCGAGGGAAGTCATCGAGCACGTCTTGAAGATCTGGCTGGTCTCCAAGCTAGTGAAGCAACGCCTACGCCGCTTCGACGAGGAGAAGCGTAGGGCCATCGGTGAAGAGATCACAAAACTTTTGGCAGCCAGATTCATCAAGGAAGTGTATCATCCCGAGTGGTTAGCCAATCCCATCCTTGTACAAAAAAAAGAATGAGAAATGGAGAATGTGTGTTGACTACACGAGTCTCAATAAGGCATGTCCAAAAGATTTGATTCCTTTGCCACATATAGATCAAGTAGTCGACTCGACCTCGAGGTGCGAAACCCTCTACTTCCTTGATGCGTACTCTAGGTACCATTAGATTGTCATGAAAGAGTCTGACCATGTCATGACTTTTTTCATCACCCCATTCGGGTCATTCTGCTATGTCACGATGCCTTTTGGTCTAAAAAATATGGGAGCTACATACCAGTGATGTATGCTCAAGTGTTTCGGAGGCCTTGTCGGGTGAACCATTGAGGCTTACATATATGACATCATGGTCAAGTCCAAACAGACTGACTAGCTCATAGATGACCTAGAGCAGACCTTCGCAAAACTACAAGCAAACGACAACAAACTCAACCCTAAAAAATGCATCTTCGGGGTCCTGAGGGACATGCTGCTTAGGTTTGTCGTCTCTAAGCATGGCATCAAAGCCAACCTAGAGAAGATCACAGCCAACATAAGGATGGGCCCAATCTAGAACCTAAAGGGGGTGTAGTGAGTCATGGGGTGCCTCACCGTGCTTAGCCATTTCATCTCACACCTCAATGAATGAGGCCTCCTGCTGTACCAACTTCTAAAGAAGATTGATCAGTTTGCGTGGACTCCCGAGGCTCAGGACGCACTTGACAAAGTCAAGGAAATCCTAACAAAAGCCCTGATCCTAGTCCCCGTGACCGATGGAAAGCCACTCCTGCTCTACATCGTGGACACTACACAAGTGGTCAGCGCCACCCTAGTGGTAGAGCAGGAGGAAGAGGGACACGCCCTCAAGGTGTAGTGCCCCGTATACTTTGTTAGCGAGGTCTTGTCTGACTCCAAGACTCGCTACCCGCTAATCCAGAAGCTCTTGTATGCTATCCTAATCGCTAAGAGGAAGCTGTGTCACTACTTTGAGTCACACCTAGTGATGGTCGTGACGTCGTTCCCTCTTGGCGAGGTCGTCCAAAACTGGGATGCCATAGGGAGAATCACCATGTGGGCACTCGAGCTGATGGGTCAGGGCATTTCGTATGCCCCTCGAATAGCCATCAAGTCCCAAGCACTGGATGATTTCATTGTAGAATGGACTGAGGTCTAGATGTCGCTAGTAGCCATCGACCAAGAGTACTGGACGATGTACTTTGATGGGTCGCTGATGAACAGAGGCACCGACATAGGGTTGGTCTTCGTTTCACCCCTTAGGATACGCATGAAGTACATGGTCTGCCTCCATTTTCTTGCCTCCAACAATGTGGCCGAATATGAGGCACTCATCAATGGCCTATGGATTGCCATTGAGTTGGGCATCCGACGGCTTGATGTCCGAGGTGACTCACAGCTGGTCATCGGTCAAATCATGAAGGAGTCAAGCTACCATGACACCATGATGGCTACTTACTATAGAGAAGTCCGCTAGCTGGAGGACAAGTTCGATGGTCTTAAACTCAATCACATCCTGAGATGGCTCAATGAGGCAGCCGACACGCTGGCAAAGATGGTGTCTAGCCGAGAGCTAGTGCTGATGGGCATCTTCGCTAGTGATCAGCACAAGCCTTTGGCCCACTATGAGGAATGGGGATAGATTGAGGATGAGCTGGTTGCCCTGGGCTTGGGGGCTGACTGACCACCCACTCCCTCTGACCCTGAAGTCATGGAGCTTGACAAAGATCTAGTGGTAGAGCCTAACCCTCTAGCTAACTGGAGGACCCCCTACCTCAATTGGCTTCTGCACAAAGTGCTCCCGACGGACAAGATAGAGGCCCGGTGGATCACATGCTAAGCCAAGTCTTTCGTCATTACTGAGGAGGAGATCTACAAGCGAAGCCACTATGATCCTATAGTGTTGCATTCCCATCGAACAAGGGAGGCAACTATTGAAGGACATTCATGGTGGGGTCTACGAGCATCATGCCTTACCCAGAACCAAGGTTAGAAATGTGTTCCAATAGGGCTTCTACTAGCCAACCATGGTTGCTGAGCAGATTGTGTGCACCTGCAAAGGGTGTTAATACTATGCCCGACAGACTCATCTGCTGGCCCAAGCACTCTAAATGATCCCCATCACGTGGTCGTTCATGGTCTGGGGGCTCGATATGGTCAGACCTCTCAAAAGAGCACTCAAGGGCTACATGCACTTGCTTGTCACCGTAGACAAGTTTACAAAGTGGATAGAGGCATGGCTGATCTCCATGATCAAGTCTGAGTAGGCCGTGTTATTCTTCATCGACATCATCCATCGCTTTGGAGTCCTGAACTCCATTATCATGAACAACAACACATAGTTTACTAGGAAGAACTTCCTCTGATTCTACTATGAATACCACATCCGCATCGATTGGGCCACCGTGGCGCACCCTCGCATGAACAGGCAGGTCGAGCGCATGAACGGCATGGTCCTACAAGGTCTCAAGCCTAGGATTTTCAACTAATTGAACAAGTTTCATGGGCGATGGGTCACGGAGCTTCCCACGGTGCTCTAGAGCTTGAGGACGACCCCTAGCCGGGCCATCGGCTACACACCCTTCTCATGTTCTATGGTTCTGAGGCTATCCTTTGGACCAACCTTGACTATCGGGCATCGAGGATCAGGGCGTACAACGAGCAAGGAGCTGAGGCATCCCTCAAGGATGCCATGGATTAGCTCGACAAGGTGTGCGATGTTGCCCTCCTCCACTCAACAAGTACCAGCAGGCATTGTGCCAGTACCACAGCCATCAGGTGTGGGGTTAGGCCTTCAATGATGAGGACCTGGTACTCTGCCTTGTCTAGAGCAAAAAAAACTATTACAAGCTCTCTCTGCCATGGGAGGGACCGTATGCCATTGCGGAGGTGCTCTGACCAGGCACCTACAAGCTCAAGACCATCGACAGCAAGGTCTTCATCAAGGCATGGAACATTGAGCAGCTATGTCGCTTTTATCCCTAGCCTATGCATATACTTAAGAATGATATTTCTGAAATGCAAAAATGTTTTCTCTTATCGGTTTTGCTATCGTTCCCTCTATCTTTAGTGTCACCCAACCTTGGCAACAGTAGGGGGTCAGGCATCACTCAGGGGCTGATAAGAGTATATCTACTTAGAGACATTCTCTGTGCCTGACCCTCCCTTGCGTTAAGATCTCAAAGTAAGGGCTGTAGAAACAAACCCTGAGTAAAACTGGTTGAACTACAAGAAACCTACGCCCTAGCGGCTACGACATTTTTGCTCACCAGCGTGATCAGAGTCATTTCGCCCGCATCTCGAGCTTTACAGCAATAACCATGAAAAGAGTCAGAACACATTAATCTTTTTATAAAAAAGGACGAAGAACCAAAAGATTGTTAAAAAATAGCAGAAATTACAATCTGTCCATTGATTACAAGGTCACTATTTGGCCTAACTAACTAATTTTTTAGGGGGATGATCTCATCCTCTATCTTGGCAGATAAGTCCTATGCCAGAGGGGCCATCTCCTTCTTGATGTCCTCTAGCTCAGTGTCAGAGTAACCGAGCGTGAAGCCCTAGCTCATCATCTCTAGATCGATGTTCTCATAGTGAGAAGGGGCGATCGTGAATGACTGATGAATGCCAAAGTGGAGTGCGTCCCTCGCCATCGCATGCACTCGATCCTTGATTTGGATGGTGCGGACCATGAGTGAGCTTGTCTCCTACACCGGGGCTAGCCTAAGGTCTTCGTAGACCAGCTAGATGGCGACACGTAGGGCGTCGCGCTCATCGCTCTCCTTTAGGAGGGTGGCCCTCACCTCGCCGAGCTCCCTCTCTAGGCTATGGCTCTTTGTCACCTCCACCCCGAGCCTGTGATCAAGACCTACCTAAAACACACACCAGCCATGTTGAAAATCCTATCATGGATCCTAGGGAGAAGGACAACAAAGGAAGACCATGGGCTTCTCGTCCACATCTGCCTAGACCTTGCGCACCTCATCACGCCATTGGGCCACCTTGGCCTCCAAGTTCCGGGCTTGCTCCTAGAGCTGGCTGATCTCCACGAGGAGTCTAGCAGTCACTGCCTCTACCACGGCCTTTAGATCCTTCTCTCCCTAGAGCTCACCCTCTAGGAGGTTGATCTACTGCTGGGCGTCGGCGCACTCCTGACGAGCCAGGTCGCGCTCTGTGCGGAACATCTCTATGGCTTGGAGCAAGTCATCACGCTCCTTCCATAGCCACTTGATCTCCGCGGCGTCTGTGCGTGTACTCTTGACCAGGTCTAGAAGCTTCTCCCCAGCTTCACGGGCGTCATCATGAGCCTCCGCGTACTTGATGCAAAGGACGTGCCTTAATCGACACAGGCGGAAAGAACCCGCTCATAAGACCTCCATGTCTTGTGGCTCACACACACCGAGTCCGCCCGGTCTAGATTTATTACTCCACATTCCCATATCACATGCTAACAAAGTTAACCAATATTCCGTTTAAAACTTGCAGGTGGCAGGTAGTCACCTGACTTTCATCGTTCTACGCATAGCTAAGCAAAACTAGACATATACGAATTTAAAACTGGTAATATGGTAAACATGGAATAACAAGGGTGGTAATGCAACAATTAGGCTTTTACTTAACTCCTAATTACTTAATGCAGTAATGGAAAGCAAAAGCGAAATTTATTTATAAAACACAAGGTAGGGTTGTATGCATCTGGGGCTTGCCTTCATTGACGGAAAAGTCCGGCTCCTGCGACGTTACACAAGGATTCGATCCGACCTCAACAGACGGATTAACCTCCTCTATAGCTTGATTAACTACCACGTTTTCACCTTCGTTCACTACACGTAATAACAATGCCATGTTCAACATGATACGGAATACTAAATATGATGCTCGATGATGGATACAAAATTAACAATTTGAATACAACTTTCCTTCGCGGTATAGTTGCAAGTCAACAACTAAATCTTTTTCATAACACATACATCAATTGCCAAGGATCATCATCACTAATGACCCAAGGTCATCACTCAATCCAAAAGTCCAAACAAAAACCTAAATCATTAAAGGTTACTATTCGCTTTTATGAATTAATTATTTAATTCAAAATTATGAAATAAATCAACTTATTCTAATTGAGCTCAAAATTTTAGTACATGTTCATTACATGTTAACTAAGTGGCAAAACAAATTTCATAATTTGTGGATAAATAGATAAGCCTGGAAAAATCATGGAAATCCATTTATTAATAAATTGAGCAATTTTTATCACATTCAAAAATTACTGAAAAACATTATTTCATATTTTTCTTAAATACTATATATCACAGAGAGGTCACACAAAAATTTTCATAATTTTTGGAGCTCTAAATAAATCTACACAAAATTAACAAAAACAGACACTATTCATTCAAATCTGAAAATAGAAAAATCATTTGAATGCTGAGTCACTGACAACGGGTCCCACATGTCATCTTCAACCTCCGACGTTGACCACGGCAGCGACGGCTCTGACCAGCGATTTCTCGCCGACGGTGAGATCAACGGCGACGGCCAACGTACCAAAATGATCACCAAGCCTAGGCGCATCGATTGACGTCCCTATCAGCACTGATTACGGCCTTACACTAGCTCGTCGGCCATGGCGGACGCGGTGACACGGCAGCGCTACGCCGGCGACTATAGACCGATAGCGGTTAAACAAAAGGTCGAGGAAGCACCAGTAGCTCACCCCGAACACGTTGAAGCAAGGAGCAAGGTCGGAGAAGCAATGGAGAGGCGTGACGACGATCTCGGTGATCACGACGGAGCAACACGTCATCGGCGATGGTGTACCGGCAACTGTAGTGATCAAAATGAGCAACCAGCTATGGATTAAGTACTACAGCATCGAGATGAAACAGAATCAGCCAAAACCAGGGACGAAGATGCACCGTATAGCTCTGGCCACGGCGAATCACGCTCGGCGGAGGAGTTGCCGGCCGCGAGGAAGAAGACGATGCAACTCGAGTTCCTGACCAAGACTAGCCGAATTGGTGGGTTGGCTGGATGTGCAAAGATACGGCGAAGCTGGAGCATGCTTTGCCGAGATGGCAACGGCGCTAGGTCGATGGCAAAAGCTCGACGGAGCTGTGGCGGTGATGACTGGAAAAACAGAGAAGAAAGAAGAACGACGACGACGACGTTTTGGTTCTTATAACGCGACTCAGAAGCTCAAGGAAGCCACGTAGGAGACGTCTCCATGCCAGCACGAAGCCGAGGACGTCCACGCGCGCGCCTAGAACACCGAAGAAAGTCACCGGCGGTGTAGCCTCGGCGGTGGACACTGTTCACAGTAATTACAAGTTTGCCATTCGCCAAAATTCTCAAATTACTCTCAAATTTTCATAACAACTCAAAAATCTCCAAAAATAAAAGTTGTTCAAAATCAAAAGCTCTACAACTTTTCTTTTATAACCATCTCCTAATTCGGTCTAGATTTTGAAATGAACTTTTGAATTTGAATAGGGAAATTTAACGAATTACGCCTTTTTGAATTACTCAAAATTTTTCTAAACAACTTGAAAAACTCCAAAAACAAACTTTGTATAACTTGCCAAGCTCTATACTTTTGCTTTTGGGCCCAACCCAAAAATATGCTTAGATTTTGAAATGGATTTTTAGGGTAGGGTTTAAATGTCGAAAAGCGGGGTTTTCTCGAAAAATTCAAAACCCAGACAAACTTTGAACTTGAGTCAAATAATACAATTCAACACTCATTACACAAATGTAAACTTGTTTTAATAAATGCACATCAAAGTTTTCACCAAATGCCAAATGCTTTGCAATGCATATGATGACATGTCAGATTTTAATATTTAGACACCCGAGGTGTTACAATCCTTCCCCCTAAAAGAAATCTCGCCCCGAGATTCAAAGCCATAGGGTAAGTAATGGAAAAGGAAATGTGTCACGAGAACACATACAAACTCTATCCATAAAACAGCTGAGGTCCCTTTACAAAACACAATTTGTACTACCAAACTCAAATAACATTACTCTATTCTATATTGACGCTAGAAATTCTAGAAACTTTTCTAATAAGTAATCTTCTGATTCCCAAGTAGCTTCCTCTTCTGAATGTTGATTCCATTGTATTTTGTAGAACTTGATTGTTCTTCTTCGAGTAACACGATCTTTCTGATCTAACACTCGGATAGGATATTCAGAATAAGTTAAATCCGGTTCTAGTTCCACTCCTTCAACTTCAACATTCTATTCAGGCACTCGGAGACACTTCTTTAATTGAGAAACATAGAACACATCATGCACAGCTGCGAGATGTTCAGGTAATTGCAAACGATATGCCACTTTTCCATACCTCTCCAAAATTTGATATGGTCCAATATATCGAGGCGCCAACTTTCCTTTAACACCAAAACGGTTAACTCCCTTTATTGGTGATACTTTCAGATATACAAAATCTCCTTTGGTAAATACCAATGGTCTCCATCTTCTATCCGCATAACTCTTTTGTTGGGATTGAGCTATCTTCAAATTACTCTGTATTTGCCTAACCTTGTCTTCTGTTTCTTTCACAAGGTCAACTCTAAAGAATCTTCTTTCTCCAGGCTCAGACCAACTCAATGATGTCCTGCATCTACGACCATAGAGTGCTTCAAATGGAGCCATTCTAATGCTTTCCTGATAACTATTGTTGTATGAGAACTCGGCCAAAGGTAAGCATTCATCCCACTTATTGGAATAGTTAAGGACACAACACCTTAACATATCTTCAAGCACTTGATTAACTCTTTCAGTCTGTCCATCAGTCTGCGGATGATAAGCTGTACTATACAGAAGTTTGGTACCCAATGAAGAATGCAATTGTTTCCAAAAGTTGGAGACAAACTGTGTACCTCTATCTGACACAATAGTCTTGGGTACTCCATGGAGACTCATGATTCTTGCTAAATACATCTTGGCATATTGGATCGTGGGATATATTGTCTTGACTGGAAGAAAATGTGCTGACTTAGTGAGTCGATCTACAATAGCCCATACTGAGTCAAATCCCTTTGATGTCTTGGGTAGACCAACAATAAAGTCCATACTTATGTCCTCCCACTTTCAAGATGGAATAGGTAATGGTTCTAATTCACCAGCAGATCTCAAATGTATAGCTTTCACCTTTTGACAAGTGTCACACTTTGCTATGTATCTAGCAATCACTATTTTCATTTTAGTCCACTAGAATCTTTGCTTCAAGTCATGGTACATCTTGTTACTTCCCGGATGGATTGATAACCTAGTAGCATGTGCCTCATCTAGAATTAACTGCCGCAACTCAGGAACTTTTGGTACCACCAGGCGATCCTTGAACCATAACACATCTTCATTGTCAATACTAAAGCATTCCGCTTTTCCATTCTTGATTCTTCCCTTGATACGGGCTATACCCTTATTTTCCTTCTGAGCAGCAATAACATGATCTCGAATAGTGGCTTCAACAATTATGTTGGTCAAACTTCCTTGTTGAATTACTTCTACATTCAGCTTTTCCATTTCTTGACATAAATTCAAACCCATTGTTCTCACTGTCAGACAATTGCAATAACCTTTACGGCTGAGGGCATCTGCAACTACATTTGCTTTACCAGGGTGATAATGTACTTCCAAATCATAATCCTTAATCAGTTCTAACCATCTTCTTTGTCGCATGTTTAACTCTGACTGAGTGAAGATATACTTTAAGCTTTTGTGGTCTGTATACATATGACACGTATTACCAAACAGGTAATGCCGCCAAATCTTCAGAGCATGAACCACAGCTGCTAACTCCAAGTCATGAGTCGGATAGTGTTCTTCATGTTGCTTAAGTTGCCTAGATGCATAGGCAATGACTCGGCCTTCTTGCATCAACACACATCCAATACCAATACCTGAAGCATCACAATAAACATCAAATGGCTTCTCGATGTTAGGTTGGGCTAATACTTAACAGTCTCTTCAAAGTCTGGAAAGCCTTCTCACAATCTGATGACCAGACAAACTTAACTTGGTTCTTCAACAATTCAGTTATGGACTTTGATATCTTTGAGAAATCTAGAATAAACCGACGGTAATACCCCGCCAATCCTAGAAAACTCTGAACTTGATGAACTGTGGCTGGCGGTTTCCAATCAAGCACATCCTTCACTTTGCTAGGATCAACTGTAACTCCTTCGGCTGATAAGACATGTCCAAGAAATTGCACTTCCTTAAGCCAAAAATCACACTTGCTGAACTTGGCATATAGTTGATGTTCTCTCAAGTGGGTCAGAACAATTCTAAGATGTTCCGCATGTTCTTTCTTATTCTTGGAATAGACTAAAATGTCATCAATAAACACCACTACAAACTTGTCTAGCTCAGGCATGAATACTGAGTTCATTAGATACATGAAATGAGCTGGAGCATTTGTCAAACCAAAAGACATTACCAAGTATTCATATAATCCATATCTTGTGGTAAATGCCATTTTGGGAATATCTTCGGGCTTTATCTTGATTTGGTGATATCCTGATCTCAAATCTATCTTGGAGAAAACTTTGGCTCCAGCCAATTGATCAAAAAGTAGATCTATCCAAGGTAATAGATACTTATTCTTGATGGTCACTTCATTCAATGGACGATAGTCGACATATAACCTCAAAGTCTCATCTTTCTTTTTCACAAAAATTGCCGGACATCCCCAAGGTGAAGAACTAGGTTGGATAAACCCTTTCTCAATCAATTCTTGTAACTGAGTTTTCAACTCGGCCAATTCCTTAGGTGGCATCCTATAAGCTCTCCAAGAAATCGGAGCTGTTCTAGGTTGTAACTCTATATTGAACTGTACATCCCTATCAGGTGGTAGACCGGGTAAATCTTTAGGAAACACATCCGGAAATTCACACACTACCAGAATATCTCTAATCTCTTTGACAGTAGTTGCACAAATCTTGCCCACTGATTTTCTTAGGGTTGGAAGTTGGATAAGAAGTTGAGAATTATTATCAGGCAAACTCACTCTTAAGGTCCTATTCAAAGCATCTATAACAGCCTTATGCTGGTACATCCAATTCATTCCCAAGATTACATCTATATCCTGATCCTTAAGGATAACCATGGTAGTGGTAAAAATATGCCCACCCAGGTTTACGGGTACCTGGTATACCATTTCCTTAGTACACAGACGTCCCCCGGGCGACTATATAAAGAAACTTTCCTTTGTTGCCCCAATTGAAATTTCATGCTTCACGACAAATGTTCTATTGATGAATGAATGCGATGCGCCAGAATCAAAAAGTATAACTGCAGGGTGATTGGCAACAGGAAACATACCCATCATCACTGGCTCCCCTTCCAGAATTTCTCCAGCTTGAATATAGAACACCCATCCTGTCTTCCTCTCATCTTTGTCCTTCTAAGCATTCTGATTGTGGTTCTTGTTTGGTGCTTGACCCTGTTGTTCATTGGCAGGAGCCTTCTGATAATTTTGATTAGCCTGCCTAGGATATGGACATTCCTTGGAGAAATGACCAGTCCTTCCACAATTGTAGCACGGATAGTTGTGACCCTGGAATGTTGGAGCATTGCCACCAGGAGCATTGGTTGACTGTGAACTCGGATATGTTATAGCAGGACGAACATTTGACTATTGCCCAGCTTGGAACTGTGGCGGACGATAAGGAGGACGATTATGCTGTACTGGATGATAAATCACCCTCTGCCTCTTCTGATTTCCCCCAAAAGATCTAGACGGCACACTCTTTTTCTTTTTGAGCTCCTTATGCTGCTGATACTTTGACTCTGAAGCAATTGCAATATTTACTACCTCATGGTAAGTAACATTGGTGCAAGTGGTCATCATAGTCTGCAACTTGGTATTCAGGCCTCTCATAAACCACCTCTTCTTCTTGGCATCAGTATTGACATGTTCGGATACATATTGGGACAGATGATTAAATCTTCCCACATACTGCATCACGGTTTGATCTCCTTGTTTCAAAGCAAGGAATTCATCTAGCTTCATAGCCATAACTCCTTCGGGAATATAATGGGCTCTGAAGACTGTACGGAACTCAGCCCAAGTTATTGGAATGCCAGCTGGTTGCATAGCCACTAAGTTTGCCCACCAAGCACTTGCTGCTCCTCTAAGTTGTTGGGTGGCAAATGTAGGTTTCTGATACTCCGTACATGGGATAAGGTCAAATTTCTGTTCCATGGTTTGAAGCCAGTCATCAGCCTCCAATGGTTCATCTGCCTTGGTGAACACTGGGGGTCTCGTGTCTGTAAAATCAATATATGTAGCCTCCTGTCGGTTATGGTGGCATCCATGGTTTCCATACATCTGATTTTGATTACTCTGAGCCATCTCATGAAGCAAACGAGAATTTTCAGCCGTCACATTGACAAGTGCAGTTATAGCATCAGCTAAATTGGTTGGAACTGGTGGCGGATCTGGAATACCGTCCTCATCTTGTGAAGTTCCCAGAATAAACGAACCTCGTGTACGACGCATCTGCTCATAACAAACCAAACTTTATTCACATGTCTTTATTGAATTATACCAAAGCTTACTCTAGACACCTTACATAGAGTTTACTAATGTACAAACAAACCCACGAGTACGAGAACAAAACTACATAACTTAGCTAGAGCTACTATTATACAACTCTACTCTTTTCCTCAATTTCTTCAAACTTTAGGCTCGGTATCCATTCCGGAATTATTACCGCCTTCATCATCGCTTTTATCGATCATTACTAATTCTTCAGGATCTTCTTCTTCTTCCTCTCCCGATTCATCATCATCGACAAGGATGACACCGGGGTCCATGGCATCAGCTTGAGGCTCATGATTCGGATTTAGTAGATTGCTAAGCCTATGAACTTCCTCATGTAGATATGTATTATGTTCTTCTAAATCGTCTACATAGAATTCTAGCTCATGAGTTCTAGCTCTAGCTACATTTTCCCTGTGCCAAGCTTCATTTCTTCCTTCCACCGTACGAACTAACATATTTTTGTAGTTCCTATGTGCGGTGGTGAGCTGCCTCAATTGACCCTGTAATTCTCCTATTTGTATAACATCCAAAGCCCTATCTCTCGTAGATTGTGCTAACTCCATAGAAACCCTCAATATCTCTGCCTGGGGATCAGGCCTAGTACTGCTACTGCTAGCACCATCATTTCTAGGGGCAAGTTGGTGACGAGGAACTCCTTTGGGTCCAGTGGACTTACGGAGCGTCATCTTGGCACGAGCCATACTGTAGGAAGCCAATTTAATCCAAGTAAGACTATTTGATCAAAATCCAAAAAGTAGCCAAGATGGATTATATTCCTCCAACCAAACTCACTACTTAATTCCAGACTAAGAGGTGAAGGAAGTAACAAGTGAATTATTCATGATGCATGCATCGTTCTTACGAACAAAAACATCAAAGTTTATAATGCGCATAAACAACATTTATTTTTATATAGGGCATAGTATAATTACTACTCTACCACACAAAAACCTTTTAATCAAATAGGGAATGGTGAGAAAGAAATAAGATAAGTCAGAAGCAATTTGGACCAAATTTTCAAGTTAAATTTAGTCATCCCAATTCATTTTGAAGTTTTTATAAAACAATACAACAAAAACCTTGTAACGATCGCTCTGATACCATTCTGTGGCAGAACCTCCTAAGTTATAGGGCCCACATGCACCTGTCACTGTCCGATGACCTTTGACATTTATGCATATGTTTCCAATAACTTAAAAAGACTGTCGGGTGTCCTCGGGGAACCCCGAATCATCCACGATTTCCGAGCAGGATCATGTTATAGAGTCATTGCAGTATTACAACATTTATTCAAATATATACATCAGAGTAAAATAGCGGAAGTCTTACGATAACTTAGTTTACAAACTAGTTGTTTCAAACCTTACAACTAAGTTCGATAATTATTACAAACTATAGTAGTAGTAGAGTGGCATAATTAACATAAACTTATCACACAAAATAAACATCCTGCCCAAGGATCACACATTTACTTCTCATCGTCAGAACGAACGATAGTCATGCAGCACGATCCAAAATAGATCTGCTCATGAGGCTCACCTACAACAAGGGGTCAACGAATCCTGAGTACAAAAGTACTCAACAAGACTTATCCAAAATATTAACTGATAAACTCAGTAATGCAGGCTCAGGGATTCAAGGTATAGCTTTAACAATGATCAAAGTTCTTTTGCATAAAAGCTCTTTTAACAACATTCTTTATATAGAAAACTTCTTAAGAATTATATACAAAGCTGACACGATCCACACTAAGATCATGAAACTTTATATCCAGCACCTTCACAAGCCTTATTCAAGTTTCGGTTATTAATTCTACGATGATGAACAGTGAGTTGAGTCTCCTTAACCGAGGAGCAACGACGATTCGAACCGATTATAAACCCAGCTGGGAATTCCAGACCACACGACATATGCAGATTCCCGACCTACATATACCAACCTACCCTCAGATCCTCTAAAATAAGAATGGGTCCACGCCATCCGAGAACACAGTACTCCACCATTCCAGCCCATGGCCACGTGGGTACACGCTATTCCCGCCATCTCTCCACTCCCAGTGCGCGAGTAGCCATTCTCGTAATAGAATTGCCAAGTTCAGGCTTACCAGAGTATGTGGTTAGTACTACAAATTCTCAACTCATACAATTCAACAACGGACGTGCCTTAATCGACACAGGCGGAAAGAACCTGTTCACAAGACCTCCATGTCTTGTGGCTCACACACACCGAGTCCACCCGGTCTAGATTTATTACTCCACATTCCCATATCACATGCTAACAAAGTTAACCAATGTTCCGTTTAAAACTTGCAGGTGGCAGGTAGTCACCTGACTTTCATCGTTCTACGCATAGCTAAGCAAAACTAGACATATACGAATTTAAAACTGGTAATATGGTAAACATGGAATAACAAGGGTGGTAATGCAACAATTAGGCTTTTACTTAACTCCTAATTACTTAATGCAGTAACGGAAAGCAAAAGCAAAATTTATTTATAAAACACAAGGTAGGGTTGTATGCATCCGGGGCTTGCCTTTGTTGACGGAAAAGTCCGGCTCCTACGACGTTACACAAGGATTCGATCTGACCTCAACAGATGGATTAACCTCCTCTATAGCTTGATTAACTACCACGTTTTCACCTTCATTCACTACACGTAATAACAATGCCATGTTCAACATGATGCGGAATACTAAATATGATGCTCGATGATGGATACAAAATTAACAATTTGAATATAACTTTCCTTCGCGGTACAGTTGCAAGTCAACAACTAAATCTTTTTCATAACACATACATCAATTGCCAAGGATCATCATCACTAATGACCCAAGGTCATCACTCAATCCAAAAGTCCAAACAAAAACCTAAATCATTAAAGGTTACTATTCGCTTTTATGAATTAATTATTTAATTCAAAATTATGAAATAAATCAACTTATTCTAATTGAGCTCAAAATTTTAGTACATGTTCATTACATGTTAACTAAGTGGCAAAACAAATTTCATAATTTTTGGATAAATAGATAAGCCTGGAAAAATCATGGAAATCCATTTATTAATAAATTGAGCAATTTTTATCACATTCAAAATATACTGAAAAACATTATTTCATATTTTTCTTAAATACTATACATCACAGAGAGGTCACACAAAAATTTTCATAATTTTTGGAGCTCTAAATAAATCTACACAAAATTAACAAAAATAGACACTATTCATTCAAATCTGAAAATAGAAAAATCATTTGAACGCTGAGTCACTGACAACGGGTCCCACATGTCATCTTCAACCTCCGACGTTGACCACGGCAGCGATGGCTCTGACCAGCGATTTCTCGCCGACGATGAGATCAACGGCGACGGCCAACGTACCAAAATGATCACCAAGCCTAGGCGCATCGATTGACGTCCCTATCAGCACTGATTACAGCCTTACACTAGCTCGTCGTCGGCCATGGCGGACACGGTGACACGGCAGTGCTACGCCGGCGACTACAGACTGGTAGCGGTCAAAGAAAAGGTTGAGGAAGCACCAGTAGCTCACCCCGAACACGTTGAAGCAAGGAGTAAGGTCGGAGAAGCAACGGAGAGGCGTGACGACGATCTCGGTGATCACGGCGGAGCAACACGTCGTCGGCGATGGTGTACCGGCAACTGCAGTGATCAAAATGAGCAACCAGCTATGGATTAAGTACTACAGCATCGAGACGAAACAGAATCAGCCAAAACCAGGGACGAAGATGCACCGTATAGCTCTGGCCACGGCGAATCGCGCTCGGCGGAGGAATTGCCGGCCACGAGGAAGAAGACGATGCAACTCGAGTTCCCGACCAAGACTAGCTGAATTGGTGGGTTGGCTAGATGCGTAAAGATACGGCGAAGCTAGAGCACGCTTTGCCGAGACGGCAACGGCGCTAGGTCGATGGCAAAAGCTCGACGGAGCTGCGGCAGTGATGACTGGAAAAACAGAGAAGAAAGAAGAACGACGACGACGGCGTTTTGGTTCTTATAACGCGACTCAGAAGCTCAAGGAAGCCACGCAGGAGACGTCTCCATGCCAGCGTGAAGCTGAGGACGTCCACGCGCGCGCCTGGAACACCGAAGAAGGTCGCCGGCGGTGTAGCCTCGGCGGTGGACACTGTTCACAGTAATTACAAGTTTGCCATTCGCCAAAATTCTCAAATTACTCTCAAATTTTCATAACAACTCAAAAATCTCCAAAAATAAAAGTTGTTCAAAATCAAAAGCTCTACAACTTTGCTTTTATAACCATCTCCTAATTCGGTCTAGATTTTGAAATGAACTTTTGAATTTGAATAGGGAAATTTAACGAATTACGCCTTTTTGAATTACTCAAAATTTTTCTAAACAACTTGAAAAACTCCAAAAACAAACTTTGTATAACTTGCCAATCTCTACACTTTTTCTTTTGGGCCCAACCCCAAAATATGCTTAGATTTTGAAATGGATTTTCAAGGTAGGGTTTAAATGTCGAAAAGCGGGGTTTTCTCGAAAAATTCAAAACCCAGACAAACTTTGAACTTGAGTCAAATAATACAATTCAACACTCATTACATAAATGTAAACTTGTTTTAATAAATGCACATCAAAGTTTTCACCAAATGCCAAATGCTTTGCAATGCATATGATGACATGTCAGATTTTAATATTTAGACACCCGAGATGTTACAGCCCGCTGAGGAGACCTCAGGGACGACCTCTAATGCATGAGGAGGGTCCCATGACCTCCAATGCTGCGGAAGGCACGACAGTTAGTTCATGGCAAAAAAATTCATCAAAAAACAAAAGAACAAAAAAACTCTCAGTTTACCTTGATGTCGTCGGGCGCTGACATTTCGAGGCCAGCCTGCGTGACCCCAGCTACAACTCCTCGTCGCGCTACCATTTTGAGCCCTCCCTTTGCTCAGGAGGCTCAAATGAGGTGGAGCCATCGGCTCCCCTCGGCTTTGGGGACGTCATGGAAGTCCCAAGCAGAGTGGGGCAACTCGCTCACCATCTCCGGGGGTGAGTCCTCCCCGTCTTGCTCTAGGAGATGCCACGGGAAGAGCCCCGCTAGTGGCGAAGGTGGGTCCTTGTCCCCACCGTCTAGATCATCCCATGGGATGGGTGACCCAGAGCCATCGCACCCCTCCTCCTCCTCTTCTTTGTTCTCATCTTCCTCCTCCGATGAGCCTTGGCACCGCTTCCCTTGTTGCAGCTTTGCCCACCATTTCTTCTCCTTGTCATCCTTTTTCTTCCCTCTACTCATTTGTGGCATGGTTCGCTGCCCTCATGACTGCATGCTCTGGTAGTGGCGTGATAGATGCCCAAAAGCCCAAACCCACTGGTAGCTCGATGAAGCCCGGCTCTGGGCATACCACAGGATGTCCTGGGATCAGGAAACACGGTGTCGGACTCGTCCATCACCTCCTTGATGTGCTATGCAACCTCGCTGTCATGGAGAGGCCCCTAGGTGAGCGTAGTCTCATCGAGCTATGCATCAAGCATCATCCCACATAGTGGGAGGACACGCGTCATCAGCGGCGCCATCCTCCTCACGTGGTATGCCTAGATGACGCTAACCCCACAAATGCCATGGTCCTTGAGGAATGTGATGGCATCAAGAAGGTCATGCATCCTTCTCTTCTCCTTCTTGGGAGGTACCCACGACCACACCAATGACGCTTCTCTAATGAGGCGCCCAGTGAACTCCGGCAAAGGGGTGGTAGCATAGTTCTCCACGTAGAACCAAAACACATGCCACCCCTTGTTGGATCTAGAGAGCTAGCAAGGCATGTACTCCATTGATCGGTGCCCCCAAAGGTGGATGCTCACGCATCCCATTAGCACCGACGCGTCCCTCTTCTTGTTCTTTTGCAGGGAGACAGAGAAGAAGTATCTCCACAACTCGAAGTGGGGCTTGATTCCCAAGTACCCCTCGCAGAGCGCAATGAAGGTTGCAATGTGCTAGATCCCATTCAGGTTTAGGTGTTGTAGCTTGATTTGGTAATGGTGCAGTAGCCTCTGAAAGAATGGGTAACAGGGGATCACGAATCCATGCTCATGGAAGGGCGCAAAAAGACATGAAGTAGCCATCGGGTGGTGCTGGCACCTCCTCATGACTAGGCATGAGCCACTCTACCACATTGGTTCTCCCATGGAGGATTCCATGCTTGACAAGGCCCTCCATGCGCACGTGGGTGACATCAGAACGATGTCATGACTCCATGGGAAGCAAAGGCAAAGGAATGAGAGCTTTGCTAGCGGTGGGAGAGTGAGGGCAAGAAATCCAAGCGCTGGTGGTGGAGGAGCAGAGATAGCAAGGTTATGGTCAGATGTATCAGGGACAAAGGGAAAGGCCCCTTTTTATAGAAGGAGGGAGCGAGAGGTGAAGTATTTGCCTCAATCCACGCGCCTACCATGTCCTGTCACATCACCTCTCTAAAAATCACGCACACACCACCTCTGGTCGCTCCCTCGAAGGACACGCCAGATGACGGTTCGCCCCATTTGATGGGCCAAGAACTACCATAGGTAAGAAGGGATATAGAGCTGAAAACGCTCCCACGGTCCATTAAAGCCTAGGGGTTCGAAGGCTGGCCCATCGATGGTTCACAGTGGCTCCAGGGCACCTTCAGAGTGAGGGGTGGAAAGGGATGGGCCCACTAACATCTAGTACCCGGGTGCACGAGCGCTACGGGCATCCTGACCCATGTTCAAGTCTTGGTAAGTGCACAGTCCATGGCTTTTCCTTGAAGAAAGGCAATAAGCCCTTGGGATCGGTCGAACGGACCTGAGAACTATATGGACTAGCCGCTAGGAATCTAGAGTCGGTTACCAGCTGACCCATGCCAGACCCTATGAATGGGAAGCCAGAGCCCCACTCGGACTAGCCCATTAACAGCTCATCGAGCACCATGATTCGTCCATCGAGGAAAACATGGCATGGCTCAGCCCCTCCGTTTTATCAAAAAATGCATGAGGGAGGATGATTATAAGATGAGCTGACCCCTTGACTGGACCCTTGCTATGTGTAGGGGCTCAAGAGTTGGAGTCGCAATGAGACCGAATACACGGTCGCATACCAATAGTGGATCGGTCGAATCCTAGGGAGGAATCAGAATCAAGAGAGATCTTTTTTGATTCCTCGAATCCCATAGGTACATGCTCCCAAGGAGTCCAAACATGATGGAAAGGAATATCAACCGTACCAAGACATCCCATGGCCCGCAAAGGGAGATCAAGATCCTCAGAATCCTTCCATCCAAAAAAGCCTTCGAAGGAGTATCCTACTCCTCCGCAAGCAGGGGGGGCTACTATTGGGTATCAATATTAGGGATACCTAAAAGAAGGAAGCTAATGGCCATGAACACTAACTCCCTCGAATGGTCAAGAGCATATCTAGGTCTTGCCCGACCCCAAGGGCATGGGCTCCATCTCGCCCGACCCTGAGGGCGAGAGCCCCGACCCCAAGGGCATGGACTCCGCCTCACCCAATCCCAAGAGCGAGGTCTCCGCCTCGCCCAACCCTGAGGGCATGGGCTTCACCTCACTCAACCCCGAGGGCTAGGGGTCCACCACACTTGACCTCAAGGGCATGGGCTTCGCCTTGCTCGACCCCTTGAGCATGGGCTTTGCCTCGCCCGAGCCCGAGGACGCAGGCTCTGCCTCACCCGATGGAGGTCTGTACCACCCCCAACCACTTTGGGTCTCAAAGTACAAGTCTAGGGTCAAACTTTTGATGCCAGAAGGGGAGCAGGCTTGTTTTGACATGACCCATGGCCATGATGGGCCATGTTTGAGGACACACGTCGCCAATAGCATCGGGTATGCTGGCGCTGTGCTACCTACTTCTCGTATGGCCTCTAGCAGAGGCTTTAGCTTGGCATACCGTCTGATAGGATGGAATGGAGTGCCATGACTAGCTGACGATGCCCACGTATGGCGCCAGTGATAAATAGGGCCACGATGTGGAGCCGTCCCCGGTGTCATCTTTAGGGACGACGGGACTTGCATAAAGGAGATGGAAGATGTCACGATCTCGGAAGCCTTCCTCTCTTTGTCTCTCTATCTCTCTCTGATGTAACCTACATCTTCCCCGTCATCTATAAAAGGGGAAGTAGGGCACCCCACGGAGAGGGGGGAGGGGGCATTCCAACACATCTAACATGTCTGAGCGGCCAAAGCCTGAGGTGCTTGATAGTAGATAGAGAGCTCAACCAAACTCACTCTTTTCACTAGAGACTTGGGACCTTCTCCCTCTCTCGCCTATTTGTAACCCCTACTACAAGCCAAGTGCCAATAACATGAGCAGCAGTAGACTAGACATAGGGATGTTCCACCCAAACCAGTATAAATCCTTGTGTCCTCCCAGCATAGCCATCCGAGTTAGACTCGCAAACTAGAAATTTACTAGCCGATGATTCAAAACATCGACATGGCATTTTATGCCAAAAGTTTTGGCACTTGAGACCATAGCCGTCAGCCCGTCTGCACTCGCTCGACCATTGGAAGTCTCGATGGGAGTCGGGAGTTCTGGGTGCTGGAAGTTCTTGCTCCCACCGGAAGCCCTAGCGCTTTGGGACTTAGCCCCCTGGCTTGGCTCATGGTTGGGAGTTCTGACATGAGTTGGAAGTCCCAACTGCGAGAAGTTTTGGCATTCCGCTAGAAGTTCTGGCTCTAGCTGTGTTGACCACCTTTGACTGTGCCTTGAACAGTGTTTTGTAGAAGGGCCAGAAGTTCCGACGATCTGTGTCGGAACTTTCGACTCATATCTGAATGGTTGGATTTCACTATGAGTATAATTAGATCTCTCCTCTCTTCTAACCGTGAACCACTCATTCATTGCTCACCAACATTTGTCCAAAATAGCTCCCAAGCATTCAAGGCACCCCTCTCCTCTCCCTTTTGCTCCAATCTTTGATTCTCCTTGGGTTTTGAGTGAAAGGGGAGTGGATTGAGTGAGAGAATCACTTTGGCAAGCTTGAGCACTTAATTTCTTCATCAAGCCAATTGGATTTGCATCTATTACTCTTGAGTTCTTAGAACCCTAACTGGCTAGACGTCGCCCAAGAGCTTTCATCTTGTGGAAGAGCCTTGGAAAGTTTGTATTACCCTTGATTTCTTAGTGAAAAGTTCAAGTAACCTTTGTGGTTGCTTTGAGAGAGGCAAGGAGGTGGAAGAGGCTCCGACCTTGGTGGTCACCTCAACAACAAGGACGTAGGAGCTCCTTTGTGGGGTTGCTGAACTTCAGAATAAATCCTTGTGTTCCGTGTGCTTATTGTTGTTGTGATTTGTTTTATCACATTTGTCCTTGTTGCTTTGTCTTCCTCTCTAACTCTCCTCTTAGGGTTTGGACTCGATCTATGGATTATGACCTTTTGACATCAAAGGAGCAACCCCAACACTTCACCTTACCACTAGGGAGTGGGGTTGTAAGATATCTTTCACTCAAAGTTCATTTTAGCACTTGTAGTGAATTTCACATAGGTACTGGAACTCCCGGCTGTTTGCGTCGAAACTTTCGGCTGTCATAAGTTCCGGCCCAAACAGTCGAAACTTTCGACTATCACTGATATTTGACTTTGAGTTTATGTAGAAATTTTTAGATACACCTATTCACCCCCCCCCCTCTAGGCATTGTTTAGATCCATTCACTGACCCCGAAGGTATGGGCTCCATCTCGCCCGACCCCGAGGGTACGGGCTCTGTCTCACCTAACCCTGAGGGTGTGGGCCTATGTCACCCGACCCCAGGGGCGCGGGCTCTGTCTCACTCGATCTCGAGGGCGCGTGCTCCATCCCGCTAGACCCCTCGAGCGTAGGGTCTATCATGTCTGACCCCAAGGGCATGGCCTCCATCACACCTGACCTCGAGGGTGTGGGCTCTGTCTTGCCCGACCCCTCGGGCACGGACCTCGCCTCGCTAGACCCCTCCAAGGGAGATTCTGCCTCGCTCGACGGGGGTCCGTACCGCCTCCAACCACTACGGGTCTGAGAGTACGAACCTAGGGTCAAACTTCTGACACCAGAAAGGGAGTAGGTGCATCTTGATGTGACCCATGGCCACGACGGGCCATACCTGAGGACTCACATCACCGATAGTGTTAGGCATGCCGGCACTATGCTACCTAATTCCTGTATGACTTCCGTCAGGGGTACCTGTTGACCATGCTGCCCACCAGGATGGAATGGGGTGCCACGATCGGCTGATGATGCTCACTTGTAGCGCTAGTGGCGAATAGGGTCACGGTGTGGAGCCATCCCTGTCATCATCTATAGGACCGAGGGGACCCGCGTCAAGGAGACGAAGGGCGTCGTGACCCCGGAGGCTTTCTTCCTCCTGGCTTTTCTCTCCCCCCCTCTCTCTCGTATAACCCATGCCTTCCCCTTCATCTATAAAAGGGGATGTAGGATGCCCGACGAAGGGCAAGCAACGCCTGAACGCCTCAAGCAACGGCTCAAGGGCTCAACGAGTTTGTCTAGACTCAACTCCATTCGATCCTTCCATCAAAGACTTGGGACATTTTCCCTCTCTCGCCTGTTTGTAACCCCTACTACAAACAAGTGCCGGTAACACGAGCAGCCTCAAACTGAACGTAGGGACGTTCCACCCGAACCAGTATAAACCCTTGTGTCCTCTGAGCACACCATCCGGGCTAGACGCGCAAACACAAATTTACTAGTTGACAGTTCGAAACACCGACAATATGCCTGAAACACTTGAAAACACTTGAAAAGCCATTGCAAACATATGTAACATCTAAATAAAACACTTGTAACAAATTGTGCAACATACACAACATCCAGATAAACACACTTGCAACATATGTCTGAAAAAATACATAAAACATTAGGGAGAGACGCTTGCAACATACGTGTACAACCATTGCAACATGTACAACATTCCTATCTACTTTTTGCAATATCCGTATGAAACACTTGCAACAACCTCTAAAACATCTGAAACATTTGAACTGTACACTTGCAACATGCATCGTATCCCGGTGCGGCCTCCTCCGCCGTCTGCATTGGGGAGCCAACGCGCCGTAGCCGTAGTAGGAGGCGAGGCCAGAGGGCTTCCGTGCCAAGGACCGATGCTTCTCCTTGCGCTAGCGGCGCCTGTCGGCGTCGTTGAGCAGGGCAGGCAGCGGAGCAAGAGCAGCGAGGTGGGCGTGCGGAACAGGAGCAAGAGTAGCAACAGGAGCAGGAGCAGCGCCCGGAGCAACGGTAGGAGCAGCGGGGCGGGAACGTGGAATAGGAGTAGGAGCGGGGGCGGCCATGGTGTGGGGGTGGGAAACGCCGCTGCAGAGGAGCAGACTTGTGGGTCGGTCCGTAGGTCCAGCTAGGAGCGTCTGAATGGACGGAGCCTATGGTGGAGCATTCGGTTCTTCCAAACTGGAGTATTGTTTTCCCTTCTTATCGTGGAGATGTTCCATTAATTTTTTTTGTCACGGGTCTCACCTTGAGATATGCAGCCAAATTTTACTTCTAACACTCTACACGATGACGTCCACAAAATTGACGTAGTTAGGGAGGCTTAGATCGAAATTTATTTATACTTTCATCATACATATTAGTATATGTAGTACTCCATCTGTTCTGTTTTAAATTGTAAGCTGTTCCCTTTTCTTTTTTGTGTATATATATATTTTTTACTATGCATCCAAATCTAAGATATGTCTGCATACATAGTAAAAATTATTTGAATATAAAAAAGCCGTTAAGAACCCTCACAAAGTCACAAATTTATCCCCAGTTATATATGCCAATGTATTTGAAGTGCCTGTGCAACTAGCTTGGAACCTTGCCGATGACAGGTAACCCTTTTTTTGTGAATATGTATTAGGCATGATATTGAGTTCATTTTTTTCTCAAAAGAAGAAAAAAAAAACACTTCATTCTGCTACGTATGCTGTCACTCATTCTGTGGAGACAGGGGGAAGTGATGGCATTACCGTCATGGTGTACTGATAATAAGTGATAATGATACAGCTGCTTCACATTCTGTGATAGCAAGTGTGCTCTGCATTCTTATACCTTGGTTGGCTACTATGCGTTATTTTTTTTTTCTTGTGCTGCGGCAACAATTTGTGTGGAACATCCATTCCTGAATCCTTCATACTGACAACCAATGCCACATCCTTTCTTGCAACAGTGAAATTGTTCCGATGTTGTCAACTTGTCATTCTTGGGCCACCCCAAGACCGCAGCCGACGGACCACCCCAAGACCTTCAGGGCAAGCATCAACCGCCTCCCTCAACATTCTTGGGCCGAACACCTGGGCCGACCGGCAAGGGCCCAAGTAGGCAGTTCTGCTTCCGCACCGGGGTAGACACCCCTGGGTCCAGTCCATCGGGTCGACACGGTTAGGGTCGCAGGGGATGGCGCCTGCTGCGCCATGACAGCGGTCGTGGGAAGCCATCATCATCCGAAGAGCTCAACGATGCGTCCCAATCTTGGTACTCAGACCACGCGCATCCGGGCAAGCTCCGCCTGGGCACAGGACGACCCAAGGAGCTGCGGGGCCACCTCGGCGCTCAGAGCATGGGCAGGCACCCCCTTGATGCCGACTAGAACCCTGTACGTGAACGCTGCCGCAGTCGCCCGAGAAAGCCTCGTCCAACGTCGCCACGTCAACAGGAACGGCGACGGACCCTCCGGCGGCGGTGCATGGAGCACCCTCTCCAGGTCATCCCGACGCCTGAAACGAACGGTGAAATCTTCCGGGGCGTGCCGCAGCACCGACGTCTCCTCGTCCTCAATCTGGAAACGAGCTAGTCTCTTGTCTGCTTCATTCTACAGCCTATTACACAGTCCGTTGCACTGTTCACGAGGCAGGCACTTCAGTTCATTCAGCTCTTCACGAGGCAGGCACCTTTCAGCTTGCGCACAACTCTAACTAGTACGAAGTCGGTCATATTGGAACCGGAGTACTGGACGATGCCAAGCCAAGTTGAAGGATTCTGCAGCAGCTGGACGAGGACGACGACGCCATATTGAATGGCAGTGGTGGGCCAAGGGCCCAAGACGTCTGCAGAGCTGGTTGAGGCTGCCCCGTTCGTCTGAACTTATCAGCTATGGTACAATGCTTTTCTCTCGTAGCAAAATAGTATCAACCGACTTATCAACCGTAAAAATCATTAGCCGAACCATGAAGGTAGCTCCATGCATTCCTGCGCGTGCTTTTTTTTTTCTCCACTAAAATCAACCCAACCATGACCATCTCGCTGTGGTTTCAGACTTTCAGTTCTTGTGCCATGCATATTTTTTCGTCTTTCATCTCATCAGGTGTCGTCCTCACGTACCCCTAGTAGGTACTACTCCTACCTAGGATTAGGAAGGGTCTCGCTTGTAACAATCCAAAAATCTACACATCAAAAATCGTAACTATAAAATTTTTGTGTTAGCTCTATGTGATGTTGAGTGACACGTATAGAAGCCCAACCCTAGTTTTGGATTGGATGTGACCCAACTAGGTTAAAATCATAGGTATAGTTTGGTTTTATGCCACATGTGTAATTAAATTCCTAAATAAATAAATCATGCATGCATCCTTAGACCCACTTGTGATTTGGATTCTTTTGCCTTATGTGACGTTTAACTAACTTACTTAATATTTATGATAAACCCTAACCAAATTGGCAACAAATAAAAGAGAAAGGAAAGAAGAGGGAGCAGTAGCAGCCCAGGCCTGCTCGGCCTTGCGAGCCAGCCCGACCGAGCCCGCCTGCCCCCCCCACCCACCCACCCACTCGTGCGCGCGGCCCATGAAGCCGGCCCAGCATCGCCGCCTGCACGCGCACAGCCACTGATAAGCCGACCCCGCTTGTCAGCTATCACGCGCCGCACGCAGCCACATCGCGCCAAGCGCCTGATGACCCAACTCCGCTTGTCAGCACAGTAGTGTCTTCTTCCCCTCGCCCACGCATTCTCCCCGCGCGACCGGAGGCCGACCAGCGTGGCAGGCGCGGGCCCAGGGTCACGCAAATCGCATGACCTTGTTCCCCCTTGCGCCGCGCTTATGCTATCGCACAAGAGCCATCGGATGCGCCGCACATATCACCACCGCCCGATCGCCGTCCGCCATTGGAGCCCTTGGAGTTCGGCTATAAAAGCCAACGTCCGTGAGTCTAACCCTCAGCCCGTTCGCCGCCGCCACTGGTGGCACAGCACCACACAGCGTCAAGCCGAGAGAGAGAGAGGAGGGAGAAGCAAGGTGGAGAAGGAAGCCGCTGCGGGGAGGACCTCATCGGAGCCAGGAGCGCCGCCCCGATCAGCTACAACGACGTAAGCTGCTCGGCACGACACAACATCGCCTCATCATGGCCTCGCCTCGCCACCGCACCGCCATCCTACCGCCACGAACCCTGCGGTGAGCCATCTTGCTGAGACCACCTCCCTAGCCAAATGGAACGTGCACCGCCATGATCGAAACCTTGCTGAAGCTTCGAGCTCCGGCCTAGCCCAACTGGTTAGCTAGGGAGACCACCATGGCCACGCTTGCCGAGACCCAGGACACGCCGTGCGCGCTGCCATCAGCCAAAAGGAGGACCTCAGCCATGACGTTGTACATCGGAGCATGAGCGCACATGCACGGACACACTCACCATGGCCGAGAGCACAACCATGGCGAGACCACCGCGTCTTCTACATTGCGGTAAAGGCAACGTTGACACCCGATAGGTTCCGCCATGACGAGAGACACACCGCGCTCACCTTAGCCGAGGAAGAAGCCCACCGGAGCCCTGCGTTGCCGCACCGCACCTTGTCGGAGCGCCACCGCCTCTGTTTTGCCCCCACCACCGTGGCCGGAACCACTGGGAGCACTAGGAGCTCCTTCAACATGCCCACCATGGCCGTAGAAGCACCGTGGAGCTCACACACTCCTCCAACTGGGTCCTCGCTACCATTGCAGCCCTGTCCATGCATGCCGACGAACCCACACCGCCGTTCACCGTGGCCAGAACCCTAGGAAGCCCTAGCCGTCGCCCCGACCCCACCGTCGCAATCACCATGACATGGGGAAGCTATTGCCTACCCTAATCGGACGCTAGCGCCGCCGCGGGAGCTCACCGGTGACCTCACCGCTAGCGGGAGCACGTTGGGGAAGAACCAGGGGATTTTCCCCTCGCTGGCCACGACCACGTCGACCACGTCCCGAGCAGCTCCACCGAGCTCCGACCACGACCACGTCGACCATGTCCTGAGCAGCTCCACCAAGCTCCAACCACGTCCCGAGCAGCTCTGCCGAGCTCTGACCACGAGCGCGTCGACCACGTCCCGTGCAGCTCCGCTGAGCTCCGACCACGACCACGTCCCGAGCAGCTCCGCTGAGCTCCGACCATGACCACGTCGTGCACGTGAACCAAACCCTGGGAAGGAATAAGTGGACCAAGTCCATCATAGACCGGCTCTACGGTCTATGGACCAACGCAGGCGGGTTCACCATGAACCGCGCCTCACCTGCGCCCGTAGATCACGGTCCGTTAGTGGCCTAGTAAGACGATGTGGCCGCACCAGCGCGCGCCACGTGGCGGGCCAAGCCTGGCCCAAATCCAGGCCCAACCAGCCCAGTCGAGGCCCGGCCTGTATTGGCCATTGACCGGTCAACGTTGACCGTTGACCGAGGCCACATGTCAGTAACACCGCCATGCGGGACCCACTTGTCGGAGGATGAAACAGCCGAGATGACGTCATCCTAACATCATGCTAACGTCATCATGCCACGTGGACCAACAGGAGCGTGACACGTGTCAGCACGATATTAACCTAGCCTTTTCCCATTTTTAGAAATGATTGAAACTTCGGAAATTCATAACTAATTCATACGAACTCAGAAAAATACAAGACCAAGACTAAAATTCATCTAAAATCGAGCTCTACGCAATAAACCTATGTTTGAGTGCATTTGGCTCTTTTGAATTTCCATTGCTTTTGTGCTATTCTATAGGCGTCGCTAACACGACTATAATGCGATCGTTTGCAGACTTGGAGGAGAACCAGATAGACGAGGACCGAGAGTACCGTGAGGAGTACGGAGACGACTTCACTGAAGGTGCCACATCCCACCCAACCTCGTGGCACCTATTATGCATAGCTAAAATAGAACTGCTATTGCTTTACTTTATTGCTATAACCACACTATAATAGGACTTGCATGGTAGTATGCTTCCTTGATGGCCTTTACCTTGACGCAACCTTACCTCTGCTTACCCTGCTATTAGGCTAGATACACGCTTGCTGCTATATTTCATTGCTTATTACTTCTACTACGCTTGTACTACACTGATGCGTGGTAGAAACTAGAGTTATCTGGACTATGGGGAGAGTGTTGTGTGTGTAACTTGGGTGCATGGAGGGTGAGGGTTGTGTCGACCAAGTTAGAGTATACGACGAGCCTGGGGCAAGTCTTGCCGTGTGGTGCTACCTAGGCACCCTGGATTGGATACCTGTGGTAGGTAAATGGTATATGAGGTGGCCTTGGGTGTGAACCTGTGATGAGAGGAGCCCGGGGTGGAGGTGTTGTGGTGGCACGGTAAATAGAAACCCTAATGAAGACATTCTCGCTTGGTCATCCCTAAGGACTTACTAGTACTCAGATTTACCGGGAAGCCTTACGTACCACTCGCCCTATATGGTGCTGGACGGCCGGACTACTTGGTAGGATATTGCCACTACTGCTAGGTTGATAGCGGACAGTGTAAGGAGGTATGGGGCACGGAGGATTTCCCCCACACCCTTCCAAGACTTCATGGAGGCCTTGTGGACCCAGCTCATGACTCATAGTTTTAGCCACCCTAGACTAGACTTGGGGTGTACCAGGGCTGAATGGTAGAGTGGCACTATCCTAGGCTAGCAAGCGACCGGAATCAACCCAGTTGACGACGGTCAGCGAAGAAGGCAGATCTTGTGGTTATATAAAACCTCTGCAGAGTGTATGGTTGATCGATCGATACATATGCCGACTTGTTGGCTATGGACCTTTCCTGGATTTCGCTTAAACTAGATAGCGAGATGAGTCCTTCTCTTCTTCCCCCGTGAGAGAGTGTCGATCGTAGCCAAGGGCTACGGGCCATGAGACAGTGCTGAGAGGGAGTTGGCCTGTCGACTGAGCGATGGTATGGTGATGATATGGAGATGGTGGTATATCGATCCCAGGATCAAAACCTGGCTCCGGACGAAAAGGGGGTCGAATGTGTGTGAGAATGGTGTTAAAACTTGACCAACTACTATTACATACTTGATGTGCTAAAACATAGGAAACCCCAGCCTTATAGGTTCCTTTTGATTATATCCAACTTGCATCCAATACAAATCGTAGGGTGGGAGTGGCCAATACAAATCGTACTGATAAATTTTGGCACACAGGTTCCGCTGATGAGTCTAGCTCTGAGGAGTTTGACGGTTGAGGGGTTCGTTCCTACGCTCGAGTTTGGCGATCTCATCTTCAAGCTATTCTGAATGAATGCTACTTTTGATTCCGCCAATGCGGCGATGTAATAATTTATGTAATTCCGCACTATTTGTACTATGATATTAGCGTTATATAGATGTGGTATTCGACTGGAATTTGGGTAATATGATCTACAATGGTCATATTACATTTCGACTCTATGGATTTCCCTTCGTGGAAATCAGGTCGCTTCATCGCTCGCATCTCCCGCCCCAGCTCCACGTCGACGAGTCACTATTTCATCCAAGCATCAAGTAGATGTTATGTTTGAAAGCGTATGTTGCAACTATTTGTTTCAAGTGTTTTACATATTTTTAAAGGTATGTTGCAAATGTTTCATATGGATGTTGCAAAAGTAGATCGGGATATTGCATATGTTGCAATGGTTGTACACGTATGTTGCAAGGTTCCGTTCCCAATGTTTCATCTGTTTTTCCAGACGTACGTAGCAAGCGTGCTTTATTTAGATGTTGCATATGTTTTCACACATAATTTGCAAGTGTTTTATCTAAATTCTAAATGTTGTGTATGTTTGCAATATTTCTCAAGTGTTTTTGCAAGTGTTTCAATCGCATGTTTCAAGTGTTTCATCTTTCTTGTTTTTGTATGTTGTAAGTGTTGCATCTGAATGTTTCAAAAATAAATCGGGTGTAGCACATGGGATCCGTGTGGGAAGGGGAGGGGCACGAGCAGTCCTTGCATGGGCGACGTTCAGCGGCGCGGCCCCTACGTGGCCGCGAGACGCAGGCGTGGGCAAGCAACGTCTGACCGACGTGGGCCCATGCGTGGATGCAGGAAAACGTACTGCAGCTACGAGCGTCCGTCCGGACGTCCGGTCGCTAGCAGTGCCGTTCTCACCTTGAGATGTGCTGCCGAATCTATTCTAGCAGCTTACACACGATGACGTCCACAAAAATTTACGTAGTTAATAAGAAGGTTAAGTTCGAAATTTATTTATGCTTTTATGGATACATATTATTTTAGTTTTAGTGTATGTATGTAGTACTTTATCTGTTTTATTAAATTATATAAGCCGTTTTACTTTTTTATGTATATATAGTTTTTCTGTGCATCTATATATGTCTATATACATAACGAAATTATGTATAAAAAAAATCAAAATAATTTACAATTTAGAATCAAGGGGGTATTTGCAAGGACAATTCATGTCAAGACAGTCTCCACTAATTCAGTAATAAGGAGAGGCATAGTCGTGCCAATCACCCTCTTTCGTTAAAAAAACAATCTTAAGTTCCCTTATGAAATTGCTGGTCAATCAGTGACCATTTTCAAGTTTTTCTATCACACAACCATTACAAAAAGTGAAAAGGCATGACATAAACCACCAGAGCTAGTACATCAACCCAGGATCTCTATTTAAACGGGAGAATAAATGTATAAATCCTAACTGTGTTGAGAGCAACTAGTTTCAAAATTTCCTTAGAAAAAACTATTGCACTTGGCGGTTCTTTTTGTTTATTTTTTGGGCAGTACAAACGTACCTATGTTAATTTCTTCAATAAAACTAGCACCTGTTTATAAACTCTTGGAAGGGGAGTCCGTAGTCCGGAGTGAATCAGATCACCAGCTGACCCGCGTGTTCCACGGGACGGACGGAATGCACGGAGGTCATCCCGGTGCACCCCGTTATCAGCTTGGCTTATCAGCCGCTCTCATAACAAATCAGTCTCAGCCAGCTTATCAGCCATTGTACTGCATATAACTGTCAGTTTTCCGATGCTAGATTGGGGGAAACTGCTTGTCCTTACATTGCAGAACAACGGTTTGCCAATGCATTCAACGGCAGTTCTGTGCTTTCACACAAAAAGAAAGGTTTACCAATGCTTGCTGATAGTACTAATAACCATTCAGCGTTCGCTGGAGGGAGATTTGGTAAAAGATGTCGTAGGGATGGAGACATGTGTCTTGAAGGAAATGGGGTTTATTGTTTGCCACGTTAAGAACCCTCACAAAGTCACAAATTTATCCCCAGTTACAGGCACGGAGCCAGCGGTGGGGCTAGGGGGGCTCCAGCCCCCCTATCGCTCGCGAGCAAGCGAAGCCTCATAGAGCTGCCGTCTGAAATTTCAGCCATAGATGTAGAGGTAGGAGGGACTACGATTTGTTAAACCTCTTTTCTTGCTAATTACCATTGTTTAGCCTCTCCTAAATTTTTCCAGTTATATATAGCCCTACAGGCGCGCTACCGCCGCGCGGGCTCTGTAAATGCGTGAATAGTGGAAGAAAAAGTTAGTGAAAAGCTGTGCTGAGTCGGATGAGCAGCGCCATACACGGGGACGTCTGTATGATTGAACAGTGCTCGAAACAGTAGCAGAGGCGCTGAGGAGGCTGGAAGCGTTACTGTCATGGTGTATTTATAAGTGATAATGTTATAATTGCTTCACATTCTGTGATAGCATTGTCACAGTGTGCTCTGCATTCTTATACCTTGGTTGGCTACTATGCATTATTTTACTTTTCTCGTGCTGCGGCAACAATTTTTGTGGAACATCGATTCCCTGAATTACTCATACTGACATCCAATGCCGTATCCTTTCTTGCAACAGTGAAATGGTTCCAATGTTGTCAACGTGACGTCAAGCTAGTCTCTTGTCTGCTTCATGCTACAACCAACTTCCTCCGTTCTAAATTATAAGTCGATTTAATATTTTTGGTACATCCATTTTCTTATGTATTTACATATAATAATATGTCAACATATCAAAATGGATGAACAAAAAAAATTCAAAGTGACTTATAATTTAGAACAGAGGAAGTATTACACATTCAGTTGCACTGTTTAAAAGGCAGATCGGCTCAATGTAATAATCTTTTTTTTGGGTGGGGTGGGGGGGGGGGGACTTTGGATACCCAATGGATCTTGCGATCTGATTTTTAAAAGCTACTCCCTTCGGCTCAAAATGCATGACACTTTTGATTTTTAGATATCATGTTTGATCATCTGTCTTATTCAAATTTATTTTACAAATAATAATAAAATAAATAAGTCACTATTAAAGTATTTGTAATGATAGAATAAGTCATAACAAAATAAATAATATTTATAGTAAAAATTTAGATAAGACGAACGGTCAAACAAAATGTAAAGTAAAAAATGTCATCTATTTTGGGACAGAGGAAGTAGATAATAGAAGTTAAGTTGTGAGGCCATTTGGATCCATGGATCTAAGTTGTGGGGCTATTTAGATCCAACGATCATGGATTATAAAAGCTAGGGACACTTTTTAGAGTAGCATTACCATAATGGCTTAACTCTTTGATTTTTATGTTGTAGCTATGAAGAAACAGAGGGACAGAATAGTCTTTCGTGTTTAGAAGCTAGGTTCCCCAAGCTTACCAGATTAGGGGATTTTGGGGTCTTTCCGAAAGCTAGCTAGAAGCTACGGTTGCTCAGACCTCTACTTAGATTCTAGAAGCCAACTTCTACAATCCTCCAAGAAACAGCTTTTGTCAGTCCCTTTCTCACTTATCAAGGAGTCAACCAATTTAAACTTTGACTGAAGTTATATTAAAAATATTAATATTTTTTTGTACAAAATAAGTATCATTAGATTAATTATAGAATGTATTTTCATCATGAATTTATTTGAAGACATGAATGCTAATAATATTTACTATAAACTTGATCAAAGTTGACTGGCATGGATTTTATAATTGCATTCTTTTTGTGGACGGAGGGAGTACGAATAGATGGAGCCAATGTTTCAATTTTCTATGCACTGTATCACAAATCGGATCGGCTCAATGTAAGTGTCCTAGAGCGTGTTTGGATATTGGCCACAGCCGACAGCTGGCCATGCCCAAACTGCGGCAAGTCGGTGCTATTTTTTACCGCAACACTTCATGGCGGGATTTGCTCTTTGAGATTGTATGGCCGTCTTGTTTCGGTCGTCAACCAAATAGGGACTTCGATTTTTGTGGCTCGACACAACCTGCTGTGTAATGGACTGTGGCCACAAACCAAATAGCCCCCTTTTTAGAACTTTGGATACCCATGGATCGTGAAATCCGAATTTTGAAAGATAAACCATAGAAGCTGAGCTGCGAGGCTGTTTGGATCCATCGATCATGGATTATAAAAGTCAAGGATAACTTTTTAGAGTAACATTACCCTAATGTCTCAACTCTTTGAGTTTAGAGCTCTCAAGTTTAAAGGAGGGATCAAACAGGCCCATAGTATATTGATAAATAAAGGAGTTTTTTCAATCAGAATTTTTGCAAATTAGACGGCCCTGACAAGGGAAAAAATTGTACATAGAGCACTTTACACACTGTAGCCACCCCATGCGGCCAAAATTTTGTGCAACTAGTTCCCAACCTGTTGACTCTTCTTTGATCTTTTTACGGACCTATCTCCAAATTAAAGCAGATATTTCTGTTTGTTAGTTAGAAGGTGGGCGCATTTGTTTTCTTTCCAGATTTCCCAGTTGACCAGTAACAGAGCAGCGAACTGAGACCCTTCTTCGTAGGTAGGGTAGGAGTAGTACCTACTAGTCGGAGTGAGGACGACACGTGAAAGACGAAAAAAATATGCATGGCACAAGAACTGAAAGTCTTGAAACCATGGCGAGATGGTTGGGCTGATTAAGCCCTTGTTTAGTTGGACCCCAAAATCCAAAAAGTTGCTATAGTACCTGTCACATCGAATGTTTGCGGCCCGTGCATGGAGCATTAAATGTAGACGAAAAGAAAAACTAATTACACAGTTTGGTGGGAAATTGCGAGACGAACGTTTTAAGCCTAATTAGTCAATGTTTAGACACTATTTGCCAAATAAAAACGAAGGTGCTACAGTAGCCCAAAATCAAAATTTCACGAACTAAACAAGGGCTAAGCAGGCTAAAGGTCGATCATTGACGTCTTGGGCCCTTGGCCCACCAGTTCCAAACTCCAATATGGCGTCGTCCGGTTCCAATATGACTTCATAAAGTTTTGCGCAAGCTGAGAGGGAAAAAAAAAGAACAAAGTTGGTCCTCTTTAGAAACTTCAGAGTTGTTACTAGCTGGAGATCTCGGACATGCTGCACCTAGAAAACTGAAACAGTGGCTGCATCGGCTCGTGCCTCTTTCCTATTGGAAAAAGAAATGACTTGGTTGTAGACGACAAAAGCTGTTTCTTGGAAGCTTCGTTCTTTCATTGCTGTTTCAGATTGGCAGCGATTAGTACTCATCAGCAGCACGAGCGGCGTCCCGATGTGACTTGTCTGAATTGACCCTCCGAGGCATCCTGGATCTTGCCTGAAACACCAGCATGCGGCCACGCGCTGCTGTGGCCAGGCCACAGTCTCAATCTTGCACCCAGCCAATGATGAGTGGGTCCCGGTAGAGCTTTTGTGAGGTGGACGTCAAGTCAAGTGGTACCGTGGCATTTGCATGCGCAAGGTTTTAGGACGTCACGTTATTAAGCCTAATTAATTCATCATTAGCACATGTGCTACTTCAGCATCACATCGTCAAAACATAGATTAATTAGGCTAATTCATCATTAGCACATGTGCTACTTCAGCATCACATCGTCAAAACATAGATTAATTAGGCTTGAAAGATGTGTCTCGCAAATTAGTGACAAAATATGCAATTAGTTATTTTTTAGTCTATATTTAATACTCTATGCATGTGTTCAAATATTTAATAGAATAGGGATTAAATTTTAGAGTTGGAACTAAACAAGGCCTCAGTCTTGCACAACCAGCCAATGATGAGTGGGTCCCAGTAGTTTTGTGAGGTCGACGTAAGTCCAAGTGGTAGCATGACATATGCATGTGAGTACTACAGTTCATATACTCATGGAAAGGGCGTGGAAACTGCGGCGACACGCATCTTGTCTTGTTTCTCCAGGCTCGATTGTGACTTGTGACCCAACGATTCGTCAATTTCAATTTCCAACGGATAAACATGCTGGACAGTTTTATACAAGGGCCCGTTGGATAAGCTGGAATTAGTTATTAGCTAAGCTAAAAATTAGTCTAAAAGTTAGTTAAGTTTTGCTAGTTGCCTAATAACTAATTAGTGGCCGATTAATAAATAAACTTGCCTAGCCTCTGTTTGATAGGCTAGGGCTAATTTTACACAATAATTTTTAGCTGGATAGTGATTAGCCATTGGTATCCAAACTGGAATAACATACACATTGCGCGATCTCGCCTGCGCCCGTGAATCTGGCCCTTACGCCCGCCCAGATTCAGCCGCGCGCCGCCGCCGTCGCTGCCCCACGGTTCCTTCTCACGGTTGCATTTGTTTGCCCTGCACAAAGCCAAAGCTTGGGCCTCGTTTAGATTGCAAGTTTTTTCACTCTCTCTCCATCACATTGAATCTTTGGACACATGCATGGAGTATTAAATGTAAATAAAAAAATAACTAATTACACAGTTTGATTGTAAATTACGAGACGAATCTTTTGAGCCTAGTTAGGCCATGATTGGACAATAATTGTCAAATACAAACGAAAATGTTACAGTGCCAAATACTGATTCCTAACCTCAATCTAAACAAGGCCTTGCACAGCCATTAGATGGCGATCTTGCTGTTTAGTAGCATCTCACATGGGGTGGTGGTGGTGTTCCTTATCATGGTAAAAAATTAAATGTCCCTGGTGGTATAGGTTTGTGGGTGAGGGTGGGGATAGTTGCTTAGCAGCCGGAAACGTGAAACATGGCCACGTTCCTTGTTCTGCGAACGTCGTTCAAGTTACATTCACGTTTCCATTCTGACAACATTTACGTTGCCATAGTACAAAAACATTATAAAAGTATCACTCTACGTTCTCGTTACCGTTCCACGTTCCCGTTCCCTTCCGTAAACATGGCTGCTATGGATAGGATAGATGCATAGAGCTTCCTATGTACTCCACATATACATACTCCGCAGTCAGCAATGCTTATCTCCTCGCCTTCCTTATCATCAGTAGCTAGGACAGTAGCTTGTGTGGATGGTTGGCCCTGGCTGTCAAAAGCAAATGATGGTACAGACGTAGTTGCTTCTAACGAAGTATATATAAGGTGGGAGGAGATAGATACTACCTGTCCATGAAACCATCCTTTACTTCCTCTTTTTGCCCCCACAAAGCAAGACTTTATCAGTTGTTGACCAAATGGCAGCTGAAAAATAAGGAGCACATTGTTGTGTTGTGTTTGCCGTGTTTGTTCAGGAAAGTGTACAGTCAAAATCACTTCTTCTTCTTCTTGATCTTTTACAGCTGAGTTGTGCCAGTCTGCCAGATGGATAGGCTCGACGGTTCTGCCCGCCTCGTGCTCGTTTCCGATCTTGACCAGACGATGGTGCGTGTTTCAGTTCAGACCTTGGTTTAATTTTCCAGATTCAGTATGAGCTGAGTCATACTTTTCAGTTGTGCACCTGATCATCAGTTCTCAAACTTACAGATTATTTATTTACTCACAGGTTGATCATCAGGATCGAGAGAACCTGTCCTTGCTTAGGTTCGAGGCGCTGTGGGAGGCCGAGTTCTCCCAGGATTCTCTGCTGGTCTTCTCGACTGGAAGAACGCCAATCAGTTACAAGGGCTTGCGTAAAGATAAGCCTCTGATCACACCGGACATCACTATCATGTCTGTGGGAACCGTGATAGCATACGGTGAAGAGATGATCCGTGATGTTGGCTGGGAGGAGTATCTGAACAACAATTGGGACAGGACTATTGTCGTTGAGGAGGCAGCTAGGTTCTCTCAGCTAAAGCCTCAGGCATGTCCAGTTGCTTTGCTACAACGATTTCTTTTTGCTGGTTAGTCCCATTTTGATGGCTGAACTAGAGCTGTGTTTACTTTTTTATCGTTTGGATGCAGCCAGAGAGGAATCAGGGTCCCCATAAGGTTAGCTTCTTCGTTGACAAGCAAGGTGCTCAAGAAGTAATGGATTATCTCCCACAGAAGTTGGAGAAACGTGGGGTAAGGAACGTGCATGCCTTCTAGATTTCTCATTCAGTTTTCCACATTCTTTAATGCTGGAGCAACACTTATTGGCATATTTTGTTCTGACTTTCTGCTTCCTTAACCGTGATTAGCTAGATGTGAAAATAGTCTACAGCAATGGTGAGGCGCTTGATGTTTTACCACGAGGTGCAGGCAAGGGCCAGGCCCTTATGTACTTGTTAAATAAGCTCAATTCATATGAGAAACCACCAAAGAATACTCTTGTTTGTGGTGACTCTGGAAACGACGCAGAACTATTCAGTGTCCCATCTGTATATGGAGTCATGGTCAGTGATTCAGTGCACAAGGAGTCCCTTGAAACTGTCAACTAAAGTTCGTTGGTGACAGTAGCTACTCTGTTAAGCTTACCAAAGGGTTTTCATATCATGTTCAGGTCTGCAATGCCCAAGAGGAGCTGCTTCAGTGGTATGAAGAAAATGCAAAGGATAATCCTAAGATAATTCATGCAACTGAGAGATGTGCTGCCGGTATCATGCAAGCTATTGGACACTTCAAACTAGGACCCAATGTTTCTGCAAGAGATCTTGAGTTCCCTTATCTAAAGGCAGACACCGCTAAGCCTGCAGATGTGGTGGTGAAGTTCTATGTTCTCTATGAGAAGTGGCGGAGGGGTGACCTTCCAAATTCTTCATCAGTTATGCAGTACTTGAAAAGCATTACTGTAAGTACTTCCTCTTTTCAGTTCTCAGAGTAACATGGTTTTTGTTTGTAACTGTCCACTATTTTTTATCATGATCACTTTCATACAGTGGACAATGCAGAAAGTAATTACACATTTCAAAGCTCCATTTGTCTTTTTCTCTTCAGAAGTTATTCGAGATCAAATCATACAAACTAGTCTTTTGTCTGAGAAAATACACATCTTGCAGCCTTAAATAGTTAAATTTGATTCATTGAAGTTTCTTTAACATTTTTTTTATTTTGTAGCATTTGAATGGTACAATTATTCATCCTTCTGGATCTGAACGTTCTCTTCCCGCTTATATTGATGCTCTAAGTTCTTGCTATGCGGACAAACAAGACAAAAAGTTCCGGGTATGGGTGGACAGACTAGTTACATCGCCAATTGGTACAAGTAACTGGTTGATGAGATTTGACAACTGGGAAATGGAAGGTCTTCTCTCAGCCCTTCACATGATAAACTGATTGTGGCTCTTAATCCATGCCAGTAGTTGTCACTTCTTTCATGTAGCTTCATGACATGTTTTATATTTCATACCATGTCTCTATTTTCCTTATTGTTTCTTTGATCCTTGGATAGTCTGCACTTCAGTATTTCGTTTGGTTTTATTCGAGCCTCACTTATGTTTCAAAAAAAAAAAAATCGAGCCTCACTGTTAATGCCCCTGCTATTCTCAGGTGGTGTTCGGTATTGCTGCCGCACTACTCTTCTGCTGAATATTAAGGTAAATTCTCCCGTTCTGCTAGAATCATTGGTTGTCCTGCTGTTGCTTAGTTTTGTGCACCTGTATATATAGTGCATGTTTTAATTATTTCTATCTGCTTCAACTCAGCCTGAGACTCCAGAGGGCTTGGAGCTGATACACATCCACAATACCTGGGTGAAGGGACACTCTGGAGGGAGCGAGCACACGTTCATCTTGTAGGTTAATTAGTCACTTGCGAAGCGCAGATAGTCATAACACATATTTTGTTCAAGTCCAGATAGAATCAAAATGTACTTCCACACAGGTTCAATGCTCGGTAATTCCATGTACAAGAAAAGATGTTCCATGTTTCCTTCTCATGAATTTCATGATATCCATAAATTAGATGAAGCTCTTGCCTCAAAATTGTCTGTGGATTTTCACATGATTCAGTTATATGACCTCTTGAGCCTTTCCTCTCTGTTGCTGAGTCCTTATCGACAACTAAGTAGTAAGTATGATACCTGGAAAAAAAGAAGAAGAGTTGTGTGCAAATTTGCCTAACCTGGTCCATGGTCATTCCCAGAAGTTGCTGCTTCATTTTGTCTGCAATTCTTATCAGCCTGATCCATGACCATGACCATGTGCCCAAAGTACTACATCGCGCAATCGCTGACGATGGTGGTCTGAATTCCTCCAGGCACAAGCCATATTCACCTCTCTTCTTCATTTTTAACATGAAACAAGACCTGGCCACTGGTTGACCAAAGGGTAGGTGAAGAATACACGAGGAGCACATTTCTGTTGTTTGCCATGTTCATTCAGGGAACCCAACTGCAGAAACACCCAACATTCCCTGCCAGCAATCTTGGCAAGAGCTTCAATGGAGAAGCTCGACGCTTCAGCCCGTCTTATGATTGTCTCGGATCTTGATCAGACCATGGTGCGCAAACCTTCCATTTCTGATGAATCCAGACGATGCTGTGTTCTTCAATGTTTTGGATCATTTGCATACATGCAGGTTGATCACGATGATCCAGAAGACCTGTCCTTGCTGAGGTTCGAGGCGCTCTGGGAGGCCGAGTTCGCCCATGATTCTCTTCTCATCTTCTCGACTGGGAGATCGCCAATCAGCTACAGCGATTTGAGGAAAAACAAGCCTCTGATCACTCCGGACATCACCATCATGTCTGTGGGAACTGTGATAGCTTATGGCGTTGACATGGTTCGCGATGTTGACTGGGAGGAGCATTTGAGCAGCAACTGGGACCGAGATATCGTCGTCGAGGAGGCGACAAAGTTTCCTCAGCTCAAGCGTGAGGCAGGTTTCCATCTAGTTGCATTGCATGCACGATCACCTTCGCCTTTTGTTTTGTGCTTGATGCTGAGCTGAATCCTCTGTACGGATACAGCCAGAGAAGGATCAGGGTCCCCATAAGGTTACCTTTGTGGTTGAAAAGCAAGGTGCTCAGGAAGTAATGCATGCTCTCCCTCACAAGTTGAAGAAACATGGGGTAAGATCAATTTTCTTATATTAATATTACTGAGCCTTGTTTTGAATTTTCAGCTTCTTTTTTCTGTGAAACAGATACATGTAAAAATAATCTTCAGCTACGGTGTGCTTATTGATGTGGTACCACAAGGTGCAGGAAAAGGGCAGGCTCTTCAGTATTTGCTGAACAAGTTCAATTCACAGAGGAAAGCACCCAACAATATTCTTGTTTGTGGCGACTCCGGAAATGATGCAGAATTATTCAGTGTCCCATCAGTCCATGGCGTCATGGTCAGTGGTTCACACGAGCTACTCAAACTCTAGGATAAAGTTTATTAGTGACGATGTTGCAAATCATCCTTTTGAAACCATGTTCAGGTCAGCAATGCCCAAGAGGAGCTTCTTCAATGGCGTGAAGAAAATGCCATGTGTAATCCCAAGATAATTCATTCAACTAACTGAACTAAGAGATGTGCAGCCGGTATCATGCAAGCTATTGGACACTTCAAACTAGGACCTAATGTTTCTCCTAGGGATCTTGAATTCCCTCAGCCAAAGCTAGGCATCATCAAGCCTGCAGATGTGGTGGTGAGGTTCTACGTTATCTACGAGAAGTGGCGGAGGGGCGAAGTTCAAAAGTCCCCATCAGTAATACAGTACTTGAAAAGCATTGCTGTAAGTACTCCCCTTGTTTAATTTCTTAGAGCAACCTGGTTTTAAGTTAATTGGCACCATTCTTTTCATATCTGTAATCTCTTTATGAAGTAGACAATTCAAGTAGCGGTGTGCAAAAGGTGACAATACATTTCACATTTGCATTTCTCTCATAACGTCTTACAAGTAATACCTGTTCAATTTGTACTAGGGATTCTCGTTGTTTCCTTGTGCTTACTTTAAAGTTTAAGCTGATGTTTTTTTCTTATTTTGTTAGCATTTTAATGGAACAATTATTCGTCCCTGTGGATTGGAGCATTCTCTTCATGCATCCATTGATGCACTGCGTTCATGCTATGGTGACAAAAAAGCCAAGAAGTTCCGGGCATGGGTGGACAGGCTTGTTACATCATCGCTGGGTACAAGTAACTGGTTGGTTAAGTTTGACAAATGGGAAATGGAAGGTATGTCCCCATGCATAGCTCTTCTCCTGATGAACTGATTTGGGTATAGTTCCAATAGTTTTCGCTTTGTTCAGGTTCAGCTACCTGCCTGCAAATTTTCGACAGCTCAGTACTTTTGAAATTTACTATTTTATTTGTTCGCTTCAGCTTCAGTGGTTAGTATTCCTTCTAATTTCAGGTGATGCTCGGTATTGCTGCTGCACAACTCTTCTGCTGAATATGAAGGTAAATTCTCTCGATCCTACTGTAATCCTTTACTGTCCTGCAGTTACATGCATTTGTGTTCAGCTAAAAAGTTCACATAGCTCACTGCTTACTATCTGCTTCAACTGACAGTCCGAGACTCCTGAGGGATTGGAGCTGTTACATATCCAGAAGACCTGGCTTGAAGGACACTCTGCAGCAAGTGATCACACATTCATCTTATAGATCACATGGCAATGCACTCTCAAGAGAGAGGGCTGGGCGCTACCGGAAATTCCATATATTAAAAAAATCATTCATTGATTCTATCTCGTCAAGTTCATGAGATCCATAATAAATAATCTGAATATCTTGCCTCAAATTTCTGTATAGATTCTCACACCATTCAAACAATGTCGTCTCCTGCCTCTGTTTATATATTATGAGAGCTGCAAAAGAAAGAAAATCCGAAGAAATGTTGTCACTGCACAATAATATCTTTGACATCATTTAGGACTAATCTTAATGTCCTTTGTCTAGGAAGTATATCCCGGTCGGTATATTCTTTTTTATTCATACAAAGTCAAAGCAAAATAGAAAAGCTAAACTATTTTAAATCTAAAAGTTAATACAAGAAAAATGTCAATAATAATAAAGAGAATACAAATATAAGGTGCAGAATAAATAGTTCTGAAGAACATAATTGGCATACCTCACATAATCAGTTAAATTATAGTGGATTTAATACATAATTTTTATATAACTTAGGGTAAAAGACAAGATGAGCTAGAACTAAAATTTGAAAAGGTTATAAAAAAGAGCATAGGCACCTAGAACACTATTTGGACCAAATACACACAGAATATTTTTGTAATTTGGAGACCAAATACATGTTTGAATATTTTTATAATTTGATTGTTTTTTGTAACATTAATCATTCTAAGCGTGAAAGACCATACCAAGGAGTCATCCAGAAAACCACGTGAAAACAGCTCGCGCCAAAAGATAATGCAAAATGAATATGGAATATGCAAGGGCAATTATGGATGTGCCAGTATAGCTAGGACAATTATTAAAGAGTGCATCACTGTTAGGTGCCCAAGCAATAGTGAAGGCAAATAATTCAAGACACTCCCAAATGCTTGTTGAGCGGCTATAAAAGAAGAAGCCATGGCTATAAAAAAGAATTAAAACGAGCTAGGCCATCATCTACGTGGCACTATGTATAAAAATAACAATGAACAAAAAGAAAGCAATGATTTTCAAAGGGACAGGACACTACTTATATTTCTTTTGAGAAACCCTAAGCACTTAGATCATCTCCAGCAGAGTACCTAAATCCACTGCATATCCTATATTTAGATAGTAGAGAAAAAAACACGCGACTACCCATCAAACTATCTACTTTTATTCGGCCAGCAAATTTCCACTCCCACTGCCTACGTCTGTTGGGCCAGTAAATCACGCTACCTATTTTTCTTCGCCTCTTTCCTCTCCCGCAGCGCATCCCGCCCCGACGCCGGTCGCCCGCCTCCTCCCTGCTAGCGGCTTCCCTTCCCCGCGGGCCTCCCTTGCCGGCGACGCCCTTCCCCGATGCCGGCGGAGCCCCTCCCAACACCGGCGGAGCTCCTCCCCGCGGGCGGCCTTCACTACCGCACCTCCTCCTCCGCGGGCGGCGCCCCTCACACGCCAGCGGCACCCCAGGGGAGCCGTCGCCGGATCCGGCCGCCCCCTTCCGGTTGCTCCTTCCCCGGAGCCCCTGCCACCTCCCCCGCGCCTCTAGGTCCCCAGCTGCGAGCGGCCCCCGGCGCGTCCTGCTCCCCCCGACGGTGCTCCCCGGCGCACCTCCAGCTCCCCGGCGGCGAGCGGTCCCCGGCTCCCACCTCCGGCGCGGCGAGTGGCCCTCGGCGCTGCCTGCTGCCCCCGGCGCGGCCTGCTCCCCCCGGCGGCGCTCCCCGGCGCACCTCTGGTTCCATGTGTGGCGAGAAGAACACCAGTGAGAATGACATGGGGACCAGGATGAAAATGGGTTGTCAGTTTTAGGCAGTACCCCGAGAGTTGGGAGTAGTTGGGTACCAATAAAGAAATAGGTTGCTTGTTTTTGGCATTACTTTTGGAGATGCTCTTAACATAAATTTAGAGGAATTACCTTATAAGCTTGAGGTGATCACAAGCAACTCCTTTATTCTATATTACAATGGTGGACTACACTAAGGCCTTGTTCGTTTCGCTGAAATTTGGCTGATGATGTTGATTTCTTATAAGAGAAAAATATTATTCCTTTACTAAAAAGTATTGTTAAGATAGTGTTAAAGAAGACGTAAAGATGGAAGGTGGAGCTACAGTGAAGGGTGCTTCTTCTCATCTCATAGATGTGTGTGTAAAAGGAGGCCGTTGTCCTCATCGTCGTATCGAATGCATGCGCCTGGCTTCTTCTTTTATAGCCGCTCAAGGAGCATTCGGGAGCGTTTTGGATTATTTCCCCTCATTGTTGTCTGGACGGTGCTGCGCTTTTCAATAATTGTCTCGGCTATAGTGGCACATATATTATTATTGCCCTTGCATATTCCTTTTACATTGTATTTTAGTGGGGGTTGCTTTCACGTGGCCTTTTGGATGACTCCTGATCTTCCACCTTAAATGTTTTTTTTTAAATATGAAGACCAAATACATGTTAGAATATTTTTATAATTTGATTGAATTCTGATTCATGGAAGTGTGTAAAAGGAGGTCGCTACCGTCGTACCGAATGCATGCACCTGCCTTTTCCTTTTATAGCCGCTCGAGTTGCCTCGAACCATGAATGCTGCTACGCTCTTCAATAACTGTCTTTGCTATACTGACATATCTATTATTGCCCTTACATATTTCTTTTGCATGGTCTTTCACGTGGCCTTCTGGATGACTAGTTTTCCACGCCCGAATGATTAATGTTACTTTAAAATATCAATTAAATTATAAAAATATTCCTTGACATTTATTTGGTCTTCAAATTATAAAAATATTCTGGTGTGTATTTGGTCTAGGAGCAGGCAGTATGACAGCAGAAGTATCTTGACAACTAGAGAGCAAGATCAACACATGCAATGCAATGCAATGCATGGCAGACAAATGTTACATGCCGCGCAGCCTTATCACGGGAGAAAAAGACCAAAACATGCAAGATTGGACGATGAAAGCCACTGCAACCAACTTCAAACTCATGGCTGAACATGAACTTGAGCTGAACTCGCAGGAACAAAATTTATGTTTCAGGTAATTCATTCAGAACAGAACGGGACAAAATTTTAAGTTCCATTCACGGGAAACATTGGATTCTTGAAGAACTCGTGGACATGCACAAAGTTTGCAAAGCATTCTGACTTGTGAGACTGAGACAAGATAATGATGTCAGATGCCTGACGTCATGAAATGGCACGCAGCGCAGGAGGCCAAGCAATGTTCCCCGACCCCGCATCTTCTACACATCAACTTGGGGATGCCCCATCCATGGCGGGCGGCGGGCCGGCGGCTACCACTGCCTACCAGTCATGACTCATGAGCCAGCTAGTATCCATGCGCAATGCAAGCCTCCCAGAAGAGCCTGTTGCTCTCGGACCGTCCGCCGCGTCCTGGACCGTCCAACGCCACCAGGGGACGCACATCCTGCTGTCGACTTCGCTCTGGTCACCCTCCACGGCCACGTCGTCGTCTGCGCCACGGCCGCCGTCGTCGTCGTAGACGCTAGCGGCAGGGACGCGGTTGTTACCGCCACTGCCGGCGCCGCTGCAGGACTCGGCGTCGTCCTCAGCCTAGCCAGCAGCTGCCACCGAGGGACGACGGTCCCCTACCGTGGGGGCCGATACGGGGTGTCGAACTCCGAGTCGCCGGTGGCTTCTTGCGGCGCGGCGGCGGGTGGCGCAGGCGCGGGAGCGGGAGAACCAAGCTCCGGGTTGGGTATGTGCTGCTGGTGTGTGCAGGCGTCCATGGCGGAACGACGGAATGACGACGACGCCACGACGGGGGCGGTGCGGCTGCGAGAACAGTAGTCAGCAATATTTAAAGGAAGCTGCGTCTCCGTGTCGGATTTTGGACTGTAGCTCCAAGTTTCGTCTGCGTCTCTATTCTCTATCTAGTCTAGCTCTAATAAAGGTTTAAGCTTTTTGAATTGGACTTTATTATTAGTCGTTGTGTTTTGTTGATCTTTTTTATTAGAGAGTAGCTAGCAAGGCCATTTAACTTTGCGTGCATTATTTAGTAAAGAAAACAACTGTTTCTCTAATTAAGCTGGATATAGATATGCATATACCTCATTACATACATGTTGGGCCAGAAGGAATACAATTATTGCTTTTTGTGAGTCATAGACTCATAGGGTAGGCTTAGGCCCTATTGGATTCATTATTGATAATATTTAGCTAGTTAATATCTCATTATCTGATTTGGTCTAGATAATGAGATAGTTGTTATCTAAAGGTCTAGCTAACAATTAGCTGATTTATTATCTATACATGTTTAGATCCAAAAGAGATAATTATTAGCTGGTAACTACTATCCATAGGGATCAAACAGGACCTTAGAACGATGTATTTAATCAAATTGATCCATGTTTCTCCCAGCAAAGTACACACACACATTTAATATATATATACACGCACACTCGAGCTGAGGCAAATGATGAGTCAAAACTTACAAATGAAAGCATGTAAATGGCCACGGGAATGTATGTAGGGGGGCGCACTACTACACAAACTTTACTGGAGGCGGGCATTTTCGATTTTCCGCGGCGGGCAAAGCCGTCCGCCGCGGCCTAGAGGCCACGGTAAATCGTGGCTTAACCGCGGCGGGCGGCCTTGCCCGCCGCGGTTAATCGATTTACCGCGGCGGGCGGTGTAACGTGCCCGCCGGCGGGCACGTTAGGATGCCCGCTGCGGTTAATCATTTTAAAAAAACAAAAAAAAACTAGGAGCCCGTCGGCGAGCCCGTTCTCGAGCCCACTGGCGAGCCCACCGGTGACGGATCCGGGCTTCCCACGGCCGCCACCACCTCGCCAGTCGCTCGCAGGGGACCACGCCGACGCCTCCTCGCGGTTCCCTGTGCCTCCTCGCGGATCCCGCCGCGCCGACGCGTCCTCGCCCGCCGTGGTGGAGGTCCCAGCGTCGTGGCCGTGGTGGAGATCCACCGTCGGATCCGATCGCTCCACCGACAGATCCACGGAGGAGGAGGGTGCAGCCGCCAGATCCGTGGGGGAGGAGGTCGCCGCCGCCGGATCCGTGGAGGAAGAGGTCATCGTCGCCGGATCTAGAGAGAGGAAGAGGGAGGAGTGAGGGAGATGGAGAGAGGAAGAGGGAGATGGAGAGGAAGAGGGAGATGAACTCACTGGATTTGAAACCTAGCCCCGCGCCGTCGTCTTTCATGGAGGATCCGTGGGGGAGGAGGAGGGCGCAGCCATCGCCGTCGTCCCGCGCGCGCCGCTGTAGGGGGCGGCGCTATGGAGGAGAGCTGCGCCGCGCGCCGCTGCCTGCATCGAGGGAGAGTAGAGGGAGGCAGAGGGAGAGTGGGAGAGGCGGAGAGCTGAGAGAGAGAGTGGGGGAGGCGGGGAGCTGACAGAGAGAGAGTGGGGGAGGCGGCAACGATGGTGCGAGGGCCTCGGTTTATATTGGAGATGGCTATTGGGCCTCCACATTTTAGGTGGCGGGCATTTTAGGACGCCCGCCACGGTAAATCGATTTACCGTGGCGGACGTCTTAAGATGTCCGCCGCGGAAAATAGGGTATTTACCGTGGCGGACATCTTAATATGTCCGCCACGGTAAATCGATTTACCGTGGCGGACATATTAAGATGTCCGCCACGGTAAATATGGCAGACACCTTACGATGTCCGCCACGGTAAATAGGGTATTTACCGTGGCGGGCATCTTAATATGTCCGCCACGGTAAATCGATTTACCGTGGCGGACACCTTACGATGTCCGCCACGGTAAATAGGGTATTTACCGTGGCGGACATATTAAGATGCCCGCCATGGTAAATCGATTTACCGTGGCGGGCAAAAGTGTCCGCTGCGGTAAATAAAAAATGCCCGCCACGGTAAATCGTGGGATTTACCGCAGCGGGCAAAAATAGGTGCCCGCCACGGAGTGTAAAAGTGCAACGCTGCACATATTCGTTTGTGTAGTAGTGACGGGTTCGTTGTAGGGGGCATTGAGGAAGACATAGTCTAGCTATCTTCCCACGGCACTCCATATCGCCCTCAAGAATATAAAGAATGTCGAGCTTCGGGTACGTCCTTCAATTCGACCAGTGAGTGTGAGCAGACAAATAACTCGATCCTAGGAGTCATCTTGTTCTTCCAGGCGGTGATCTACAAGTAGCAGGAGGCAAGGCTCGACAAGCTACCGGGTGATAGCATGGAGCTCCATTACTAATGGCGGGGCAATGTGTCCGCGGTGTGCAACAGGGGCAGACGAAACTCGGTAGACCGTAGACTGGGCAATGGAGGTGAAGAAGCTAGCAGCAAAGGTGTAGAGGTGGTGGCGAGGAATGGCTTCACTAGTAGAGAAACGACCTTTGATCCAACTCGAAATTTAGCTTTAGTCTCGATATTTTTCGCGTTCGGGACTAGAGAGGCCTTTAGTCCCGGTTTGTAGCTTCAACCGGGACTAAAAGTTTCTGCCCAACAGCTACTGCGGCAGGCTTTTACTGCAGGTGACCTTTAGTCCCGGTTGGAGCTACCAACCGGGATTAACTTTTACTCCCGGCTGGAGGCTCCGTCCGGGACTAGAAAGAGGCCTTAGAAAAAAATCTCATTAGCTGCTATTGTCTGTAAGTGTGATTATTTTCTACTATTAAAATGTATATATATAAAGCTACATGTATATATATAAATTATATATCCTCACACTATATTTTTATATATGCAGATATGAGATGACAGAACTCAGAAAGAGAAAGGATAATGATGTTGGTTTCGTTGATCCAAATGTTGTATTCAAACACCCTAATCCCCCGCCTGAATGGAAAGCTGAACTCGAGAAAAATCTCATGAGGTTTTTAGTGAACCAACAAAACAAGGACATCATATTCTCCTACAACTTCAAGTGAGTGTTAAATAATTAATGTCGATCATATGGACATTTGTTCAGTTATTTGCTTACTAGCTAAGCTATCTCTCATATATATATATATGTTGACTCTAGCTAATGTTGATCATATTTGTGCATAAAAACATATGCAACAATCACTGGATATTGATGGTCATCGATATGGCCAATAGTCGGTTGAGCATCTTAGACTCGTTAAGAAAAGAGCAAACAGAGTACCAAGACATGATAGATATTATCCAAGGGTATTTTGGTCTCTCTAGCAACTATATATACCCCGATCTCTTAACTGCAACAATTATTAAAGGCCAAATTAATTTTTTATTTTATTAGGCGCAGTGTTTGAAAAAGTTTCATTGAGGAACACCACATGAAACATTGCAAAGTGTCACTGGATGTAATCGCACACAAAGTAAGTACTAGCTACATTTATATATATATATATATATATATATATATATATATATATATATAATTCAATTAACACCATGAATGCTTTCAATTCACCGGATCTTTTTTCTCGTAAAAGTGGGTTTTGAGGCAAGAACAGGGGAACAACTACTGCGGATACTATGTTTGCGAGTTCATCATGGCGTACTAAAAAAGAACTCCTGAAGAGAACCTCAAAGTACGTTATATAAATATATTCATATATTCACAATTTCTTTTATTGCTCATATATATAAGTAATCACGTGACCAACACACACGCACATATATATATATATATATATATATATATATATATATATATATATATATATATATATATATATATATATATATATATATATATATATATAGGGAGAGGCTATTCAGTAGCCGGCTACAAAATAAGTTATTCTGTAGCCACCTCCATTTACTATAATTTTATATACTAATTTACCATAATGTCAATACATATTTACGATAGTTGGGTTACTATAACACATTATATTAAACCACTTAGTAAGGAGTTACTATAATCTCGTAAATTAACATAGTAATTATCGTAACTCAAAGTGGCTACAGAATAAGTTATTCTGTAGCCGGCTATAGGACAGTAGTTCTATATATATATATATATATATATATATATATATATATATATATATATATATATATATATATATATATATATATATATATATATTTTCTTTAACTTTTATTGAAGACTCTATGGTTGAAGGAAAAAGTCATACGACGTGACCAACTGGGAGCAATTCAAGAGACCATAGCAGGATTTCTTAATGACCAGGTCCTAAACCCTGCCGGCGAGTTCTACAATGACGTGAACGAAACATGGAAGCCAAACCAGATGGAGTGAATTTGTTATTACCAAGAATATGATAGAATATACAATGCAAACTTTATTTGTAATATATATATATATATGCATGTAATATATACGTTAGTTTCATACTTTAGTTTGTACAAAATGTTCGAACATTATAAACATGTAGAATACGTATATTATTAGCAGCGTAGAATGCGTATTCGAAAATCTATTCGAAAACTAAAACAAATCATCAATTGAAAATAGAAACAAAAAAAAAAGAAAAAAAAAACCTTTAGTCCCGGTTGGTATTACCAACCGAGACTAAAGGGGGACCTGCGCGAAACCGGGACTAAAGGAGGGGCCCTTTAGTCCCGGATTCGTGCTCCCGGTTCTAAAACCGAGAAGGGAGTTGAGAACCGGAAGTACAGCCTATTTCTCTACTAGTGCTTCCACCTCGGCTGAGGGGTTTAACTACAGCCATTTCCATCCACAATAACTCAAAATCACAAATTAAAAGGAAATTTGACGTGAATGAGAAAAATATACTCAAAATAAAAAACAGATGATAAGGAAAGCTTTTTTTGTGTGTGTGTTCACGTCTTCAGCACCCGTAAGTAGAGTTTTTTTTTATCATTTGACAAATGGGTCACCTTTTTTTATAAAAAGGAAAGAAAAATGGACAAGCACCAAAGATGATTGTTAGCTCAACAGAACATGACGTGTGAGATAAATCGATATCTGGAGTGACTAGCTAGCGACTTTGTCGCAAAAGGTACATGAAAAAGGAACCGCAGTTACTAAAAGTAGGCTACTTGGAGTGTTCCATGGCAAAGTCGTAGCGCTACTCAAGTCTCGTTCAACCAAAAAAGTTGACCATCTAGAGGCATACTAGTAAGGCTTGTCCGGCACTGTTTTGCTTCTTTATTACGTGACCATCCATCTCATACATACCAATATATACGGTCTTTTTGACCTGCTATATACGTTATATTTGTCTACATGCATATATATATGGTTTCGTCCACGCATTTTCCCCGTCACCTCCTTTATTTTCGATGCCTTGTAGAGAGAACCATCTCAGATCTGGACGCTTGCATTTGCAATTTTGCATGCGTGCAGGCAGCCATCTATCTAGAAAGCCTGGCGCGGTCAGAGTTGATTGAGAGAGTTGTGGCTGCATGAGAGCAGCAAGCCAGCCCGGGGGAGCTGCTGTCTGTCTATCTGTATGAATCATATCCAGGCTGACCCGGCACCAGTATCCATCGGCAGCGGCCGCGGCGGGCGGCCGGTCACTCACGCCACCACACGCCACGCCAACCAGCCGCATGCGCCGCACGATGGAAACGTGGGCTAGCAGGCTGTGCAGCCAACAAAATAATGAGCAAAATCGGTAAAAAAAAACAGTTAAAGATTAGGTTTTGGTTAGCTTGCGCACCAAATCTAGCATACCCTACACGTACGATTCCTTGCGTGCTGCATGTCACTAGCAGTACAAGAATTTGAATATCTACTCTAGCTCAACACGAGCAAAGAGATGTATCCAAGAGGCAGAGCTAGCTAGGAGTTTGACATAGCAGGGCCCGTAGTCAATAACACAACAACAAACAATGAGAACACGTATGTATATATAGGGCTCGTTTAGATTGCGAAAAAATTTCAACTTGATAAATAGTACCACTTTCGTCTTATTTGACAAATATTGTCCAATCGTGGACCAACTAGGCTCAAAAGATTCATCTCGTGATTTTCAACTAAACTGTGTAATTAGTTATTTTTTTACCTACATTTAATACTCCATACAAACGGTTAAAAATTGATGTGATGGAGAGAGAGTGAAAAAACTTGAAATTTGGATTACATCTATACAAGGCCATAGACACGCATACGTTAGAGCAGAGGTGTGTTTGGTTTCCTTCCCCACCGAGCCTGGCTAGGGGCTAGCAAAAACAAACCAGGCTAGCTCTAGCCAGGTTTAACTAGTGCAAGTGTCATTTGTTTGGTTGCTCTGCTCTTGGTAAGCCTGGCTTGGTTAGATTTGTCTGGTTGCCAGGCTTATCCGGGTGAATTCACCACATCTTTGCATTGGTGAACGTACCTCCACCTTCTTTGGTTCAAGCGTTTTGCCGAACAGGCTGTGAGCACTAAGGCCTTGATTAGATCGTAAATTTTTGTAATCTAGATATTGTAGCATGTTTCGTTTATATTTGATAAACTTTGTCTGATCATGGACTAACTAGGCTCAAAAGATTCGTCTCGTGATTTACAACCAAACTGTGCAATTAATTATTTTTTTATCTATATTTAATGCTCCATGCATGCGTTCAAAAATTGATGTGATGGAAAGAGAGTGAAAAAAATTAAAATTTGGAGGTGATCCAAGCACCACTGCACAAACGTCATGGGAGGGACTGCAGCAGCCCAGCACGGATACCGAGAGCACCACTGCACAAGTGCGTCGGTGGAGAGCGTGCCCCGCTCGCCGGCTCCGCCAGGCCAAGACGGCGAGCAGAGCGAGCGACCGCCGCAGCTCGCAGATGTTGACCGGGATCTGGTACACCCAGCCCTGGTTCTTGCCTTGGGGTCCGTCTCGGTCGTCGTCGTCTTGGCGGAAGCTGACCTCTGCGCTCTTGATTCCGCCCACTTCGCCGCGCCTGGAGGTGTGCCTGGCCATTGAATCATCCGGCCCCTTCATCGTCCGCGCGCGGCGCACGGGATGCGAGAGAAGAGCTCCCAGCCATGGACGAGCTCGAGCGCGAGGTACATCTTCGAGTGGGTGAGCGAAAGCCATGGACGGACGAGCAGCCAGCTACCATGGACGAGCTCCCAGCCAACATCTCGAGTGGGTGAGCTCCAGCCACGGACGAACGAATAGCCAGCCACCAAGGATGAGATCCCAGCCACCATCTTCGAGTGGGTGAGCTCCAGTCAAGGACGACCTCCCAGCCACCACGGACGGACGAACTGACGAGCTCCACGGACGGATGAACGGACGAGCTCCACGGACGAAAGTCTCGAGAGCGGCGGGATGCGGGTTCAGCGGCCGGCACAGAAGGAAAGGGTGAGCGGACTCATCCAGATGCTAGCGCAAGCCAGGCTTAGCACTTGTATGCCATTAAAAAAAATGATCTACCCTAAAAAGTTCGATTTATCGTCAGTGTTCAAGCTCAAAAATTTTCTCTCTATCACACGATTCTGTCTATTTGCAGCACTAACGGTGTGAAATGTGAGTGGCAAAGGACTTGAATGCCCCTATAACTTTTGTTTCTCATGTGCCACTGTCTGCTGGGCGACAACCTGATGGCTTTTGGCGCCAACAAGGTTGGCCTGGCGCCAACTTACCCTGCTCTATATATAGCCACCCCCTCCCTTCCATTCCCACTCACCTCTCTGTCCACTCAATCCCTCTCCTCTCCATGGCCATGTCTGAAGGTTCAAGCTCTTATGAGAGGCGACTCACTAGGCGTGTTTTTTGCCCCAACTGTAGAGTGCTGGCCAATCGCTTCACCGCGAGGACAAAGAAGAACACCAGTCGTGTCTTCCACAAGTGTCCCTACTTCTCGGTTTGTCTCTCTTCTTTGTTCATGCTATGCTCTTGTTCTTCTAATCTGTGCTCGTGGTTCTAATAAGAGCGCTTTTCTAATAATCTGGTGCTCAAGCTGGTGGGTGCCAATTCTAGAGGTGGGAGGATGAGATGGATGTCACTCTATCACAAGCTGGCTATGCTACTCCTTTGCCTATGCAGGCAATGGATCCAGTGGCTATGCAGACAGTGGCAGCAGCACCTACAACAGCTTCAGCTCAAGTGGCCAACACGAATGAAGCTTTCCAGGCTGCTGGTAGAGGTGGAGTTCAAGACAGGGCAGATGGGTTATGCAACAGCTTAAATGGATTGAGAAGCTGGTCTATCTTGCAATATTTCTTGCCATATATGCAATAATGAAGAAGTAGGTGTGTGTGTTTGCCATTGTATGTTTATGCATGTATGGATGAACAATCAATGAATGAAGGTTGTAATGGCATTTTAGACCACAACAATGCTTAACCATGAACCAAAATGACATCAACAACATCAAATTAGTCTAAACTGGATAAAACTAGCAATAACTTGTCCAAACATTACATAACATCACAGGAAATCACAGGAAATCATCACCAACATTGTTCAGTTCAGTTCATTTCACCAACATTACATCATGAAATCATCACATCACAAACATTGTCTTAGGTTTTCAACAAAGCAAAAACATATGCTTTAACCAAGTTTTCCAACAAGTTTTCATCCCACAAAAAGATAAGTTTTCATCATCAACATGTTCTCAGGTTTACCAAGCAAAAGGCCATTGAGGTGTCACCTGTGCTTTAACCAAGCTGTAGGTTCTTCTTGCCTCTGGTATTTGCAGCTGGGCTGGAAGGGTCAGCTGCAACCCGGCATACATCCTTCCTTGGTGTAAGCTTCTTCTTGACAACAATTTTCTTCCTTGGAGGACTGGCAACCTGGACAGACTCCTGCTCCTTCAGTGGTGCCATCATTGTGGCACTGCCTGTTGCTTCAGTGCTGGCAGGGTTAGGGGCTAGGAACATAGTTTGGAGAGGAACAGGTTCATTGGATCCAGTTCCAGATCTTCATGAAGTAAACAAACAGTCACAAAGTAGTACCAATGAAATGAAAAAGATGCATAGAACCATACCTGCCAGTTGAAGCTGATGCACTTGTAGATGAGGCCTTGCTTTTCTTGACACTTGATGTAGATGAAGATGAAGTCTTCCTCTTCCTTTTCTGGGGTACTGAATTATCCACAACCTCATTTGGTGGGTAAACCATCCCAACAGATTGTCTAGCAACAACAATACTTGTCTTTGTGTTGGCTAAAGCTGCTTTCTTCTGCCTCTTCTTTGGGAGACCCCTGCAGGCAACATGAAGCAAAAGTTAGCCAATATTACAATGTGATGAAAGAGCTTGATGAAACAAGTCATGATGTTTACCTTTGCTGTTCCACTGCAGCTATCTCTGCTGGATCATCATTTTTGCAGGTGTACCAGTGGTGCCCTAACTGATGACATATAGGGCACTCATGCCTCTTTATCTTCTTCCTGCTACCTCCTTCTAGTGCTCCTTTATGCCTATTCTTGCTTCTTCCAGCTGTGGACTTCAATAGAGGAGGGTGCATAAAAAATCCATGTGTGGCTTTGGGCCACATGGACTTGTCTGAAATAGATGGGATCACACCTCCATATGCAGCTCTGAACTTCTCAACTGAGTAGCAGTCATCTACATAGTCCTCTAACTTTGCTCCTGGAATTGAGGTGATGTAGGCAATAGCATGCCTACAAGGTAATCCAGACCCTTGCCACACTCTACATACACATGTCCTCTGTCTTAAGTTCACCACAAACCTGAATACATTGTCACTGCTCCCCTTGGCACATACTTCTGCAACTCCATCACTTTCAGTAATGACATCAATGTCTAAGTTGTAGCTATCCTCCCTCAACTTCTTAACAATGTGAGGTAGGATCTTCCTTTCAAACTTGTTTACAACTTTTTTCCTCATATTCCATTTAATCAACAACTTCTGCCTAAAAGTATCCAGCAAGTCATCAAGGTGCTTGCCTTTGTCTTTCTTTATCCACTTGTTGAAGGACTCTACCAAGTTGTTTGTTACATAGTCAACCTTGCTACCAAATAGGTACTGGCTCCTAGTCCACAACTTCTTGTGAGTCTGTAACAGATACTTCATAGCCTCTGGTTTGGCTTTAGCCATTGCATTATAATAGATGTCAAACCAGTACTCAGACCAAGAATAAGAAGCTGCCCAAAGATGATCATCAAAAATTTTGCCATTGTATCTCTTCTTAAAATTCTGTACAAGGTGGTACATGCACTCTCTATGTTCTGCTTCTAGAAAAACCTCACTGACCCCATGCATCACTGCCTGTCCATAGTCTGTGCTTATGCAGAGACCATCTGGGGTGCCTATTGCTTCTTTCAGCCTCTCCATAAACCACACCCAGTTCTCATTGGTTTCTGAATCTATGACACCTACAACAACTGGATACATCTAGTTGTGCCCATCAACTGCACATGCTATGCACAACTAGCCCCTGAACCTATCATACAAGAAAGTGCTATCTATTGCCAAATAGGGCCTACAACCACTAAGGAATCCATCAACACAAGCCTTCATTGAAAAAAAGCCTGTTGAACCTGAGCTTGTTGTTTATTATGTGGTTATCAATCACAGCTATTGACCCAGGACTCTCACTCTCTATCTATGCCTTGAATCTGTACAGGTTGTCAAAACTCTTGTCCCATGGCCCATAAAGCTTGTCCATAGCAAGGTTCTTACCATAGTACACTCTCATGTAGGGCATCTCCACTTTGAAATGATCCTTGAGTTTCTTAATCAACTCAGTAGTACCCAAAGTCCCATCTTCTTTCAGCCAGTCAATAACTCTCTCACAAACCCAATACTTGGTGCAGCCTACAGGAACACCAGTCCTCTTCTAGCTCTGACATTCATGGATAGATGGATTCTTCTTAACCTGCCAATGAAAACAACATGCAAACATCAATGAAAACACCAAGTTTGAATATATAACAATGGAAGCACCAATTAGAACTTAGAAGAGGAAATCACCTGAATTGTTTTGCCATCCCTCATGGTTGATGCATGGATTCTCCAAGGGCAACCTTCATTCCTCCAGAGGCAGTACACTCGGTACCTTCCTGTATCACTCTTCTGAATGAAATATCGATTCTCTTTTATTGCAGCATGAGTAGCTAAAGCCATCTTAAATTCAAACATGTCTAGATACATGCTTCCAACACATATGGGGGGGTTCTTTTTGTCATACTCAAGAGGTGCCATGTAGTCAGGCTCATGGTCCTTAACCATTTCATCTGCCTCATCAGGGTCCATTTCAGGATCGAACTCATCATCAGACCCTGAACTAGCATCACTCTCAGTTTCAAATTCAGCTGGCTTTGGACTATCACTCTCAGTTTCAGATTTAGCTGGCTTTGGACTTGGACACCTTTCAGTGGTGGCAGTTTGGATCTGATCTTCTGGAGGTGTTGGTTGTTGTGGTTTTGGAGGTGGTGGAAGGTCAAGGTACAAACCTTCATCATCAACACCCATATGCTCATTCTCTGGGTTTGGGTTTGCCAGAATGTCATCATCTGCACATGTTGTGCTCTGTGTCTGGGTTGATTCTACAATGCTAGGAGGTGCATTGAAAGGACAGGCAATGGAAGGAGTGGCCATTGAAGGAGTGATGGGTGGTTCAATAGATTGCTCAGTAATTGGATCCCAAGAAGGGATGACAGGAGGCACAGTGTTGGGTTTATAGTAGGCTAAACTCATCCAACAACACTTGGAAGCTTTATTTTTGGCAAACATTTCAACTAAGTCATGGTCATTAGTGAGGGGGATGTTCATCTTTGTGTCATGGCACCAGTAAAACACACTGTAAGTATCCCCATAGCGCCTAGGATACTTATCCACAATACCTTCAACCACATTTCTGTAGTTTGCACGATCAGCATCCACAACTTCACTCACGCCATACCACTTCCCCCCACGCATATTTTCAGAAATAATCCGAAACTCTAGATTGTAGCTACTAATTGGGTCTATCCTATAGATGAACAACAACAATCACAAAGGGGGAAACAAACTAGCAAGAGCAAGCAACAACAATCCTAGCTCTCCACAATCACCATGAACAAGCAAGCAAAGGAGAAGAGGAACTCACCCGTCTCGAAACCATGAAGGGTGCTCGACCGCCGCCATGTTCGCCGCCATGCGCTGCTAATCTGGGTTGCCCACGGTACCTCCCTTGCTCCATTATCCCATGCCTCGCCGCAACCAGGGATGGGATTCTTATCTCCCCTCAGCCGCCGTAGCCCGTTGACGCTCAGTCGCGCGACGCCACTGCCCACAAACGCTGCTAGGGTTTGGGTTTCGGTGATGGGATAGAGGAGGGAGCAGAGGAGTCAAGCCAGATGAGGAGAGTGAGAGCGGTCAATACCGGTCAACACAGCCTCCACCTCTAATTCCAATGGCAAGGGGCAACTGAGGTCATTTGCCACAGCGGACCCCACTCGTCAGGACAGCCAAATGGCGCAAATCAAACAGAAGGCGGATAGAATGGCGTGAGAGAGAAAAGTTTTTCGAGCTTGGACACTAACGATAGATCGAACTTTTTAGGGACATAGACGATTAGACCATCTTTTTTAATGGCATACAAGTAAAAGACTCTAGCTAAAACGGCCCTCCCTCGCGTTCCCAGCAAGCCACCATGGAGGAGCTTTTTTGGCTCAGCTAAGGGCACGTTTACATGCAAAATTTTTTGGGTTTTGGCTACTGTAGCAGTTTCATTTGTATTTGGCAATTAATGTCTAATTATAGACTAATTAGGTTCGAAAGTTTTGTCTCGCGATTTCTCACCCAACTGTGTAATTAGTTTTATTTCGTCTACATTTAGTACTCCATGCATGTGCCACAAGATTCGATGTGATGGGTACTACGCAAAAAAAATTGGGAACTAAACAGGCCCTAAGTCTGACAAAAAGCCCAAGCGACCACGCCCAACTAAGTTGTGTAGACATGGATCAAATACTACGACGGGGAGTCGGCCACAACCTCCCCCTCTCCCCTTCACTGCACGCCACACGACGCCGCACGACCTCTCTTCCGTTTGAACCCCTAGAAGGGGTGAGGAGTCGAGCCGCACCAGGTACACCTGTCTAGACAAGGACAGGCATGTCTGCTCAGTCCGCAAGGACCGAGGGGATAGCCGTCTCAGAGCAGGCACCATCCCTGCGCCACGCCACAGACAAGACAGGACCACCAGACGGTGACAATAGGTACGATAGCCACCATCCAAGTATGGCCCGATGGGATGAGCGTATGACCCCACCTATTCTAGGAAAGGGCTCACAATAACAACCTTGACTTTCAAGGTTGTCCAAGCCAATGAAGGCCACGACCCAGAGCTTGAGATCGTGGCCACCGGCTCCACGACCAGCAAGACTACCAACTCCCGTACGATGAACCAGGGAGATCAGGAGGCCAAGACAGAGACCACGTCGCATAGGACAGCTGGCGAACCACCATCGTGCCAACAGTGCCGTTATGACTGGCACAGCAGCACCACGCCACCCCATACTATGATGAGGGCACAAGATCATGACGGCAACCACGCCCAGACGTGCGCTACACCAAGACAAGATGGACTTCCTTGCTGGTCAAGATAGCTAGTTTCCTTCCCTCAGGCTCATGACCACTCGGTCGAGAGAACCTATCTCTTTGTATATGGCCTAGCCCTGAACTCTATATAAGGGTAGCCAGGGCACCCCTCCAAGTATCTCTAGATCATCTAGCTCATAGATTTCCACTCTTCTACATCATTCACCTTTCTTGCATACCCTATTGTAAGAACTTCATAGCATTTAATCGAGGAACACGCACTCGATCTTCTCTGAGACTAGTCATAGGGCTCCGGCCTGAACCAGTATAATTCCTTGTGTCTTTTGGATGCTACCATCGTCTTTCTATAGCAGCACGTGACATTCATACAAATTCATTAGTCGGTCGACAAAACACCGACAGTTGGCGCACCAGGTAGGGGTCAGTCACGCACTTTCTTTGTTGAGAAGGAAGCAATGGCTCCTCACACCACTGACGAACTCGCCCACGGAACAGCCCCCGGTGGCCATATCCATCATGGGAACCCTGAGTTCGCCAACGTCGACAAGCCAACGCCCACATTCACCTTTGGCCCCAACTAGGTCTTCTATTCTGGAGTCTTAGACTCCGAGGCCTATGGCAGACACGCTCTCAGAAATGGCCTCCAGAGGCTGCGTCCTAGAGTTTACCTACATAGGGGGGCCAGCACCCTCTATCATCCCTAGCCATGGTTAGGACTTCCGCCAAGGAAACCCAAGGCTCACGACAAAATCGCCTGCGGAATGGCCCTCGGCGGCCACATCCACTTGGGAAACCATGAGTTCGCCCGTATCGATGGGTTAACGCCCGTTGCAAGCTTCTACCCTATATAGGCTCTCCACGCCAGAAGTTTGGATGCCGCGGTAGGATCATGCCTTGAGTAGCGTCTTCGCCATCGATGGGATACAGTGGATCAAGGTGCATACGAGCGATGAAACCGTCCACCGCCACGTGGTGTCATCGCAAGTTACCAAACGGCCGACCGACATCGCGCCTCGTAAGGTCAAGTCCGGAGCCTAGGTCAAACCGTGCACATCAGATTGGTCATCCACCATGTCATTACGAACTGTCTACTCTCACACGGAGGTGTGTGCATCCGAGGACACGTGTCCTCCGAACGTGCGCCACGCCGTACTAAGCGGATTGCACCATGACACATTCAGAACCTGCATCTGCAACAGTAGGTCCCACCAACTCTCCATCGTGGACGGCAACCACAGCCAGAAGCAGAGAAGCAATGACTGCTACGCCGTCATGGCATGAGGTCTCGGGCATCGAGACTCTCGAGCCCTCACGACCAAGGACTTCCTCAGGTCAAACACGAAGAAACCATCCGCAGGGGCTGACGAGCCCGCCTAGGACATGTATAAAATATCAATGAACTAAAAGAAAGTAGTGATTTTCAAATGGAAACTAATTACATACCTTTCGGAAAACCCCAAACACTTAACGCAAATCTAGAGGAATTACCTTATAAGCCAAGGTGGTCACAAGCAACTCTTTATTCTATATTACAATGGTGGACTAGACTAAAGGTGGAAAGTATAGCAACAGTGGAGAGTGCTTCTTCTCGCATCATAGGTGTGTAAAAGGAGATCGTCGTCATTGTCGTACCGAATCGCAAAGTTTATTACGCGATGGTGTCCCATGCGCCCGTCAGAGAGGAAGAGGAAGAAGAAGGTTCCGGCGAGGAGGTCCTGGCGTCGGAGATGATGAGCCCGCCAACGTTCCTTGCCCAATTCCCCAACTCCGGCGGGCTTAGAAGAGAAGGGGATCAGGGAGGTAGGCTGGCCAAGCGGTGGGGGCGGCGTGACGGCGGCGTTAGGGTCCTGGTGGCGGCGAAGGCGGCCAGGCCATGTCGGGGCGGCGTTAGGGTCCTGGTGGTGGCGAAGGCGGATAGGAGCTCGCTGAGAAAGGAGGTGCAGGGGAGGGGAAGAAGGGTGACGTTGTGAGCGTTTCGCTAGAGCTCTGTGGCCGCGGAGCTCTAGCGAAACCGTAGCGCGCCGCGAGGCAGTGGGCGGCGGCGGGGGCGATGACGAGGAGGAGGGTGGGATCAAGGGGTGGGGGTGGGAGGTGGGCAGCGCAACCGCTGGGCGAGGACGGTGGGTGAGAAAGGCGGAGGTGGACGCGTGAGGTAGAAGATGAACAGGAGCCGGGTTGTGCGATTCCCCAATCGTGCGACCGAACACACTTTAACTCTCTCCTACCAAATGCATGCGCCTGGCTTCTTCTTTTATAGTCGCTGGAGGAGCATTATGGAGCGTTTTGAATTATTTGCCTTTGTTGTTGTCTGGACATCTGGACAGTGTTGCGCTCTTCAATAATTGTCCTGACTATAGTGGCACATCCATTATTGCCCTTTCATATTCCTTTTGCATTGCCTTTTGGTGCCGGTTGTTTTCACGTGGCCTTTCGGATGACTTCTTAATATGGTCTTCCATGCTTGAATGTTTTTTATAATTTGAAGACCAAATACATGTCAAAATATTTTTATAATTTGGTTGAATTCTGATCTCATGGAAGTGTGTGTAAAAGTCGTCATACTAAATGCATGCACCTGGCTTTTTCCTTTTATAGCCGCTTGAGTTGCCCTTCAATAGTTGTCTTGGCTATACTGACATATCCATTACTGCCCTTGCATATTCCTTTTGCATTGTCTTCCATGTGTCCTTCTAGATGACTCTTTTGTATAGACTTCCATGTCCGAATGATTAACGCTACAAATATCAATTAAGTTATAAAAAATATTTCTTAACATTTATTTGATCTTCAAATTATAAAAAAAAAATTTGGTGTGCATTTGGTCTAGCAATTAGGGCACCCGCAATGGGCTAAGAACGGGGTAAGAAGCATTTAATGCAGCCTTACTAAGGATACATCATTGCGGGGACATGCAGCAACAAATGCCAGGTAGTAGGACGGTTTTTGGCAACGAGGAAATAAACAACAATATTTGCACAGTGTTTCTTTGTCGTCTTACTTGTTTAGCTAATAAGCCATGGCTGAAAGTACTGTTGGCTGATTTGGTGTGAGAGAAAAATATTATTCATTGGCTGATAAATCATGACTTATAAGTGCAGTTGGTCGTTTCGGCCATTGTACTCTAGCAGTTGCTCCTTCCTGTTGGTGCCACTTCTTCATCTACATTTTCCTGCCGTTGTTGCTCCTTCGTCTACGGAAGGCTTCTCTCTCTGTCTTGCGGGAAGGGTCACAGGAGGTTGGGGTATCTCACATTATTTTCTTTTGCGGGCCGACCTTATATAGGATAGACTAATGGCCTCATTTGGCTTACCCTATATTCGGCTTGTTCGGTTTCTTTTTTCAGCCGAAATAATATTTTTTCTCACAATAAATAAGTTAGAACAGTGTTTTTTAGCCAGTTTCGACCAAAATTCTGTCAACTGAACGGAGGAGGCACATGCACTCCACGCGGCTAGGTCGCCGTCTATATATGCCAACTATGGAGTGAGTGACTTGGGACCTGCAACTACTGGAAGGTAAGTTCTATATATCTGCAGAATCCAAAATTTGTTTTTGTTCATATTAGTTAGTTTTTAAACTTTATTAGCAACGAATTGTCCCAAATGATATGTTTTTATGATCGGAGGGAATACTTGGTACTTGTAAACCGGTAGCATTGACCGGAGGACCGGGAGTACCGAGAAAATTCAGGTGACCTCAATGTCAATCCGGTTTTGCGTTCCATTTATGTTCATTTGCGTTGCACCATAAACTGACCTGAACATGAGCCGAATTCACAGGAACAAAATTTAAGTTTCAGGTAATTTATTCACAACAGAATGGAACAAAGGCCTTGTTTAGATGACCTCAAACTTCCAAGTTTTTTCACTCTCTCTCCATCACATCAATTTTTAGACGCATGCATAGAGCATTAAATGTAGATAAAAAAATAACTAATTACACAGCTTGGTTGTAAATCACGAGACGAATCTTTTGAGTCTAGTTAGTTCATGATCGGACAAAGTTTGTCAAATACAAACGAAACGTGCTACAGTGTCCAGATTGCAAAAATTTGCCATCTAAACAAGGCCAAAGTTAATTTAAGTTCCATTCACGGGAAACATTGGATTCATGAAGAACTCATGGACATGCACAAAGTCTGCAAAAGCAGTCTGAAACAAGATGATGTCAGATGCCTGACGTCATGAAATGGCACGCAGCGCAGGAGGCCAAGCAATGTTCCCCGACCCCATCTTCTACATCTACAAATTTTATATCTACCTGGATGCCCCATCCATGGCGGGTGGCGGGCCGGCGGCTACTACTGCCTACCAGTCATGAGTCAGCGAGCTAGTATCCATGCGCAATGCAAGCCTCCCAGAAGAGCCTGTTGCTCTCGGCCGTATGGCCGGGTCCGGCCACAACAGCAGCCGCCCAGCCCTCCGCCGCCGCGGCCACAACAGGCACTCCACGCGGCTAGGTCGCCGCCTATATATGCCAACTATGGAGTGAGTGACTTAGGGACCTGCAACTACTGGAAGGCAAGTTCTATATATCTGCAGAATCCAAAATTTGTTTTTGTTCATATTAGTTAGTTTTTAAACTTTATTAGCAACAAATTGTCCTAAATGATATGTTTTTATGATCGGAGGGAATACCTAGTACTTGTAAACCGGTAGCATTGACCGGAGGACCGGGAGTACCGAGAAAATTCAGGTGACCTCAATGTCAATCCGGTTTTGCGTTCCATTTATGTTCATTTGCGTTGCACCATAAACTGACCTGAACATGAGCTGAATTCACAGGAACAAAATTTATGTTTCAGGTAATTTATTCACAACAGAATGTAACAAAGTTAATTTAAGTTCCATTCACGGGAAACATTGGATTCATGAAGAACTCGTGGACATGCACAAAGTCTGCAAAAGTAGTCTGAGACAAGATGATGTCAGATGCCTGACGTCATGAAATGGCACGCATCGCAGGAGGCCAAGCAATGTTCCCCGACCCCATCTTCTACATCTACAAATTCTACATCTACCTGGATGCCCCATCCATGGTGGGCGGCGGGCCGGCGGCTACTACTGCCTACCAGTCATGAGTCAGCGAGCTAGTATCCATGCGCAATGCAAGCCTCCCAGAAGAGCCTGTTGCTCTCGGCCGTATGGCCGGGTCCGGCCACAACAGCCGCCGCCGCGGCCGCCTGCGGCCGCGCGCAGCCCCCACCGCTGGCACTACCCGCAGCGTCCTGCACCATCCGGCGCCACCACGGGACGGACATTCTGCTGTCGACTTCTTCGTTCTCGTCAGCCTCCACGTCGACCACGTCGCCGTGTGCGCCACGGCCGTCGTCGTCGTCGACGCTAGCAGCGTCGACGCGACTTTTATCGCCACCGGCGCCGCTGCAGGACTCGGCGTCGTCCTCGGCGTAGGCAGCTGCCACCGATGGACGACGGTCCCCTACTGTGGAGGCCGACGCGGGGGCGTCGGACTCCGAGTCGCCGGTGGCTTCTTGCGGCGCGGCGGCGGGTGGCGCCGGCGCGGGAGCGGGAGAAGCAAGCTTCGGGCTGGGTATGGGATGATGTGTGCAGTTGTCCATGGCGCCGCAGAACGCTGGAATGACGACGGGGGCGGTGCGGCTGGCGAAAACGGTAGTCAGCAGTATTTAAAGGAAGCTGCTGCGTCACCGTGTCGAATTTGGACTGCAGCTCTAAGTTTCGTCTGTATCTCTGTTCTCTATCTATAACAGCTCTAATAAAGTGGGCGCCACAGACTTTCCTTTTCCGTTTTTTTATTCCGGTGGGCTGAGTGCGAGTGCATGCGCAGTGCAGCGGCCGGTTCGCGTGGCGTGTGGCGTGAGTGACCAGCCCTGACTGGATAGATAGAGCTAGAGACAGACAGCAGCTCCCCCGGGCTGGCTTTACTTGCATTAGTACAGAAACGGGCTTTACTTTCCATTTCAGTCTTGGTTTTCCAACCGAGAACACGAATTCAGGACTAAAGGGCCTCTCCTTTAGTCCTGACTTCTCGTCCGGGACTAAAGGTCACGGTTGGTAAGACCAACGAGGACTAAAGAGGTCTCCCGGCCTGGCCACGTGGAGTGGCCTTTTAGTCCCGGTTGGTATTACCAACCGGGACTAAAGGTTTTCTTTTTTTTTTGTTTCTATTTTCAATTGATGATTCGTTTTAGTTTTTGAATAGGTTTTCGAATATGCATTCTACGCTGCTAGTAATATACGTATTCTACATGTTTATAATATTCGAATATTGTACAAACTAAAGTATGAAACTAATGTATATATTACATGCATATACATATATTGTACGTTATTTTATGTACATATAATATATATATATATATATATATATATATATATATATATATATATATATATATTACAAATAAAGCTTGTATTGTATATTCTATCATATCCTTGGGATAACAAATTCACTCCATCTGGTTTAGTTTCCATGTTTCGTTGACGTCATTGTAGAACTCGCCGACGGGATTGATGACCTAGTCATTAAGAAATCTTGCTATGGTCTCTTGAATTGCTTTCAGTTGATTACGTTGTATGACTTTTTTCTTCAACCATAGAGTCTTCAATAAAAGTTAAAGAAAAAGTATTAATATATATATATATATATATATATATATATATATGTGTTGGTCACGTGATTACTTATATATATGAGCAACAAAAGAAATTATGAATATATGAATATATTTATATAACGTACTTTGAGGATCTCTTCAGGAGTTCTTTTTGCGTACGCCATGATGAACTCGCAAGCATAGTATCCGCAGTAGTTGTTCCCCTGTTCTTGCCTCAGAACCCACTTTTACGAGAAAAAAGATCCGGTGAATTGAAAGCATGCATGGTGTTAATTGAATTATATATATATAAATGTAGCTAGTACTTACTTTGTATGCGATTACATCCAGTGGCGCTTTGCAATGTTTCATGTGGTGTTCCTCAATGAAACTTTTCTAAACACTGCGTCCAATAAAATAAAAAATTAATTTGGCTTTTAATAATTGTTGCAGTTAAGAGATCGGGGTATATATAGTTGCTAGAGAGACCAAATTATCCTAGGATAATATGTATCATGTCTTGGTACTCTGTTTGCTCTTTTCTTAATGAGTCTAAGATGCTCAACCGACTATTAGCCATATTGATGACCATCAATATCCAGTGATTGTTGCATATGTTTTTATACACAAATATGATCGACATTAACTAGAGTCAACATATATATATGGGAGATAGCTTAGCTAGTAAGCAAATAATTGAACAAATGTCCATATGATCGATATTAATTATTTAACACTCATTTGAAGTTGTAGAGGAAGAGTATGTTCTTGTTTTGTTGGTCCACTAAGAACCTCATGAGATTTTTCTCGAGTTCAGCTTTCCATTGAGGCGGGGGTTAGGGTGTTTGAATATGATATTTGGGTCAATGAAACCAACATCATTATCCTTTCTCTTTCTAAGTTCTGTCATCTCATATCTGCATATATAAAAATATAGTGTGAGGATATATAATTTATATATATATATATATGTAGTTTTATATATATATACACTTTAATAGTAGAAAATAATCACACTTACAGACAATAGTAGCTAATGGGACTTTTGTCGAGAGAGTCCAGGTGGCATAGTTGGTGTAATTCTACAAACTCGACGTATATAACGTCATCGCCACGGAAGTAATGTTGGTTTCTAACTCTGACAGGAACAAAGGCCTCTCCCCGTTCACACGCTGCCATGTACCACTTGTTTAGCAGGTACATTTGCATACCCAGTTCACCTAAGGCCTCAGGGTTGTATAGACTCTTTCGATGTTCAAATTTCTTCCAAGGATCCACTTTCGGAGCAGCTGGTCCTTCAGCGAGCACTTGGGCAAGGTCCAAACTAGTTTTCTCGTAAAACCGAGCCAGCTCCTCAAAATCGACGTCTAAGTCTAAGTTCGAACCATATTCATTACGAACGACAAGAGCGGGGGACTGATTGTTGCGATTGTTGTCCGAGTTGTGCAACATCTTTCCCTGGTCTAGTCTTTTTCTGCGCCGCCTCAAATAACTTGGTGAGAGAGCGGTCGTAGTCCGATTTTGGCAGGGTCTTTTGAGATTCCCACTTTTTCTGGTCCACCTTCTTTCTTAGAAGATCTAGAGGTAGGTAGAAGTACGGTTTCTCCGGGTTTTCCCTCGCTTCTCGTTGCTTTTTCACTTTTTCAAAGAAACTGTCCACATCTTTTTGTACTACAGCATTTAATTCCTTTTCACTTTTCTCGTAAGACAGTTTTGGGGAATAACTGGATTAGATGTGGCTTTCTTGTTTGCCGGCTGGTGGGCCAACGGCTTTGTTTGCGGGGCGAACCTCTTAGGAGCTGGCTTCTTCTTAGTCATCAAGGGAGGCGGGGAAGCCGTTAGAGACCTCCTTGGAGGCGTTGGAGACCTCCTTGGAGGTGGCGGCGGTGGCGGCATTGCCACTTGATTTCCCGGAGCACTATGATGATCTGGAGATTGGATAATTGGACTTAGGTTGGCGGAGACCCTGCTGTGTGAGTACAAAAAAGAATAATTAGGTATAAGAAATTGTTATTTTTAATCATGCATGTCAATAGAAAATTAGTGAAATTTTTTTTGTTCACTTTTGTCCGCACCTATTGTCTGGCAATTGAGGAAGCGGTGGTGGACTAGAGACCCCGGGAATAATGATGTAGCGCTTGCGCCATAGTATGAATGTATTCTCTGCTTCTCCTAAAGTCTTCTCCCCATCACCTTCTGGAATGTTAAAAGCCAGATCACTAAAACCTTTGTTAACTCTATCCACTGAGACGCTAACATATCCAGGTGGTATTATTGCCCCATGGATTTTTGGTGTCTTGATAGGATCTGGAGGAGAAAAAATACCGAGAGCCACCATGATTGTGGCATTCTCTTTTGGAATATGTAGCTCATATGATGTAAACGGTGCAGTGATGTCATCCACAGGGAAACGTAGCATTGGGTCATCTTGATTTGGTAACTCCGTGGAAGCGCAGCTGCTTTTCAACTGATCAGGGGGCTAATATTAATGTTGATCCCTGCATCTGATGCCTGCCTTTGGGCACTCATTGCTATTTGCACTTGCTTTATGATTCCGTCTTGCATTCTAGCTTGCATGTTTTTTCGCGCTCTTGTGCTTCAAGCAACGCCTCCCGTGATTCACGAACATATTCCTCCAACTTGCTGATCCGCGCTGCTTCCTCATCCTTTCTTCTCTGCCAGCTTCTGTAGGTATCTCTGTCGTTAGGGAAACCATGCTCCCAAGAAATGTTCCGTCCTAAACCTTTTGTTCGGCCACTGTGTTCAGCAGTCCCAATGGCATACGTCAGTTCATCCTTCTCTCTATTGGGCCTAAACGCACCAATGCTTTAGCTTGTACAACATAAGATAATCTTGGTGTTGCTCTTTTGAGTTTTGGGCCATGAACCAGCTTCCCGGTCTCTAGGTCCAGTCTTCCCCCATGAGCGAAAAACCAATTCTTTGCGTGTTTGGGCCAATTGAGTGATTTTGGTGTGATACCCTTGGCAAGAATGCCCGCTTCCATTTTCCCCCACTTGGGATTGGCAGTCGCGTAGCTACCAGATCCCATGCCATGGTGGTATACCTTCTGTCGGGCATTCTCTTGGTTCCTTCTCACCCGTTCCTCATCCTCTTTCGATGTCTTGTACTGTACAAAATCATTCCAGTAGGGCCTCAACTTCGCGAGCGGGCCCCTAGTATTGAAATTGGGTGTTAGGTTCTTCTTGACGTATTTCGTGTATAGGGATTTCTTCCAAGTCTGGAATTGTGTGGCCATCTTCTTCATAGCCCACTTTCGAACTAGCTCCTTCAATTCATCATCGTTGATATCATCATAATCATCCGCTTGCAACGTGAAATGTTGAAGGATATCATCCTAAATTAAATTCTTATCAAGATCAGAGATAAAACTAACATGAGGCTCGTTGATCTTTTGCTTTCATTCACGGGCACTGATCGGAAGTCTGTCCCTTACAAGGTACCCACAGTGTTGCACGAATTTTCTTGCATATGGACCAAGTGGTTCGCCTGTCTCAATATTGAATTCCGATATTATGTAGCGCCCCTCCAATGGCTTTTTCGGGCCTCGAATATTTTTGCTTTTCGCCGTTGTGGTCGTCGATTCAGAGGGCTACGTATAAAAAAGAATAAATAAATATCATGTGTACACATAATAGATTATAGATATTCAAATATATATATACAATATTCAAATATATATATAAATATATATATATATACCTCGCCAGTATTTTCTTGCACAATATTTTCTTGGTTTTCTTCAAGAGCCAAGTATTGACTCCCGTCATCTACATCCTGCTGGTCACCATCGGCAAATTAAGTGCTGGTATTGATAATATTCATCATTTCTTCATCCATGTTGTCTCTCGGGCCAGCCATCTAGCTTTTACTCCACTAGATATATCTATAAAAAATAAAACATGTTTCAATAAATAACCATCCGTACTAGTTGACCTTGCTTACGTGATTATCTCGGCGAGCATTTCTCTACCGGACGGCACTGTACTTGGCCAAGGAAGAGATCTGATTCTACGAGGAAGGGAACACGGTCTTCCATGACCGTTGCCGCTCTCTCTCGTAGAATTAATGCTCCTCCTTGACATCCATTACCGCTCGGCAGAGAACATGCTCGCCGAGATGAACACGATCCACAAATTTAACTAATACGGAGTTTCTACAATTTTCTAACTATTTTCTAAGTTTTTCATTTCATTGAAAAATTAATTCTAAAAAAATAAAAGGCATGATTTCTAGGTATTTCATTTCATGGAAAAAATAATTCTAAGTTACCTGCTCGATATCGATGAGCTCGCGGGCGTTTAGGTTGCCGAGGATAGTAACATCTGTAGATGACATTTGTAGGTCAAAAGTTGTCAAATATCCATCAAATTATAGCTCAAAAACATGTTTCAATAAATACCCTCTGTACTAGTTGACCTTGCTGACGTGATCATCTCGGCGAGTATTTCTCCACCTGACGGCACCGTATTTGGCCAAGAAAGAGCTCAGATTCTACGAGGAAGGGAACATGGTCTTCCACGACTGTTGCCGCTCTCCCTCATAGAATCAAAGATCATTCTTGACGTTCGTTACCGCTCGGCAGAGAACATGCTCACCGAGATGAACACGGTCCGCAAATTCAACTAATACGGATTTTCTACAATTTCCTAACTATTTTCTAAGTTTTTTATTTCATGGAAAAATTAATTCTAAAAAATAAAAAGGCATGATTTCTAAGTATTTCATTTCATGGAAAAATAATTCTAAATGACCTGCTCGATATCGGCGAGCTCGCGGGCGTTTAGGTTGCCGAGGATAGTAACATTTGTAGGTCTAAAGTTATCAAATATCCATCAAATTATAGCTCAAAAACATGTTTCAATAAATAACCATCCGTACTAGTTGACATTGCTTACGTGATCATCTCGGCGAGCATTTCTCCACCGTACGGCACCGTACTTGGCCAAGGAAGAGCTCTGATTCTACGAGGAAGGGAACACGGTCTTCCACGATCGTTGCCGCTCTCCCTCGTAGAATCAAAGCTCCTTCTTAACGTCCATTACCGCTAGGCAGAGAACATGCTCGCCGAGTTGATCACGGTCCGCAAGTTCAACTAGTATGAATTTTCTACAATTTTCTAACTATTTTCTAAGTTATTCATTTTATAAAAAGTTAAAATAAAATATTTAGTCGCGGAGTCCATAGAAATGACCATATTTTGACCTAGCAACGCATTGTCAATTGTCATTGCGTTGCATTGCACCCCGGACCGCAGCAACGCAATGAAAACTGTCAGGCCGGCTGTTCGGGCTCCGATTCTACGAACGAAGTGCACAAGACAGCAACGCAACCGCCAAACAATGACCGACTGAGCTGAACGACGACTGACGCCTGCCTAGCGCTACTGATGGAAACGAGCCGCACTGCTGGGCACCGCAGCCGCGTGGAGTCGGCAGCATGAGTTCTCCACCGTCCCGCACGTCGCGTTTTATAGAAACTCAAACACGCTCAAACATACAATGCTACTGACAGGCACATACAAGAGAAACTAATTACAAGGCTCGGCCGCGCTCCGGTGAGGCAGCGCGCTCGGAGAAGGCTCGGGCGAGCTCCGGTGAGGCAGCGCGGGGAAGGCTCGGTCGCCCTCCGATGAGGCAGCGCGCGCGGGGAAGGCTCGGGCGAGCTCCAGTGAGGCAGCGCGGTGAAGGCTCGGCGCGCTCTGGTGAACACGAGCGAAGTGGGGGCCAGGGACGAGGACGACGCGCACTCTAGCTAGGACAAGCGAGGCGCGCTGGTCGGCCAGAGAAGAAGCACGCTGGCCGGCTGTAGAAGAGGCGCACTGATGAGGCGAGGCTAGGGTAGTCGCTTGGGAGCGGCGGCACTGCTGGATTGATCTGGTGGAGAAGATGAGGCGACGACGTGGTAGAGACAGAGAGGAAGAGAACTAGAGCGTGGTTTATAAAGGGATACCTTTAGTCCCGATTGGAGCTACCAACCGGGACTAAAGAATCTTTAGTCCCGGGCTATTATTAGAACCGGGACTAAAGGTCTGAGCTTTAGTCCCGGGTGTACCCACGACCCGGGAGTAAAGGGCATTTGGGCGGAGCGCGAAAACTGCAGCTCTACCTTTAGTCCTGGGTGGTTGATCCATCCGGGAGTAAAGGAGGATCTGTCCCGGCTAGTGGATACGCCCGGGACTAAAGCTCCACCTTTAGTCCCGGGTGGTTGATCCACCCAGGAGTAAAGGGGGAGCTGCAGTTGGCTTTATCCAATTATCATAAGTTTTTTCCTTTTTTATATATTTCTTTTATATAAATATGTAGAGAGTTATTAATTGCCCAATAAATAAAATATTATCCAAAAAATTATAAAAAAATTCTTGGACTTGGTTTTGCATTATTATACGCAACAAAAATTTATAAACTAAACTCTTTTGTTTTACTGTATAAATATTTGACATAGTGTAAATAATAATTACAATTTACACCATGCAAAAATATACTACTTAATTAAAATCATTAAAACTATTGTTTTTCGATAGGAAATTAGTTTTCACATCTTTTTAACATTCATCATTTGGTTTTTCATCACACATTCTCCACGGGAAATCCACCGTCTAGCAGAAAATTTATTTAAACCGTAGAAAATATGAAAACATGACAATAAAATCTGAAGTCACAATTATTAAATAATAGGTCTAATACATCACTATATATATTAAGCGGGCACAGTAGTGAACTTCTTCTTAACATATATCCCTTGGTTATGATCGCGCCGTAACCATGGAGTGTCCTCATCATTTAGCTGGATGTTTGGGTCTTTGTTCATTGTGAAAGGTGAAATTCGGTCATCCTTTTCATAATCTTCTGATATGTCTGACTTGTCTTCAATTCCGACGATGTTTCTTCTCCCTGAAAGAATGATGTGGCGCTTTGGCTCATTGATTGGGTCGTTATTGTTTTTCTCTCTTTGGTTTTATAGCCATGTCCTTGACATTGAACACCTGATTCATATCCTTGGCAAGGACGAATGGTTCATCTTTGTACCCAATATTGTTGAGGTCCACGGTTGTCATTCCATACTAGTTGTCGACTGCTACCCCGCCTCCAGTCGCCTTTACCTATTGGCACTTGAACAAAGATACCTTAAAAGTTGGTGCATAGTTTAGTTTCCATATCTCCTCTATGCGGCCATAATATGTTTGCTTATTTCCATTAGGGTCGGTGGCATCTATGCGGACACCACTGTTTTGGTTGGTGCTTCTTTTATCTTAGGCTTTTGTGTAAAATGTATTCCCATTTATCTCGTACCCTTTGTATATGAGGATATGCCATGATGGCTGCCTAGCTAACAAATAAAGTTGCTCCTCAATACTCTCATCACCCTGACATTCTTTTCGCAACCAGTCACTGAAAGTTTCTATGTGCTGACGCGTAATCCAAGCTTTAGACTTCCCTTGAAACTCGGATCGGAGCAACTCTTTATGTGTCTCGATATACGAGTCCACCAAAGAGGAGTTTTACAGAACTGTGTAGTGTGCTTTATTAAAATAATTGTCCTGCATACCAATATATGTTTTTTCCCTAGTGTCCCCTTTCCACTTAGTCTCCCCTTGTGTTGCGATTCAAGAACACTAATCGGGTCAAGGTCGGGAATAAAGTCAACACAAAACTCAATGACCTCCTCTGTTTCATAGCCCTTGGTGATGCTTCCTTCTGGTCGAGCACGGTTGTGAACATATTTCTTTAGGACTCCCGTGAACCTCTCAAAGGGAAACATGTTGTGTAGGAACATAGGACCGAGAATGCTAATCTCCTTGACCAGGTGAACTAGGAGGTGTGTCATGATATTAAAGAAGGAAGGAGGGAACACCAACTCAAAGCTGACAAGACATTGAACCACATCATTCTGTAGTTTAGCTAGATCCATTGGATCGATTGCCTTCTAAGAAATTGCATTTAGGAATGCACATAGCTTCACGGTGGCTAGACGTACATTTGGAGGTAGAATTCCTCTTAATGCAACGGGAAGCAATTGTGTCATGAGCACGTGACAGTCATGGGACTTTAAGTTTAGGAATTTCTTCTCTGTCACATTTATTATAATCTTTATATTCGAGGAGAATCCAGATGGTACCTTGATGCTTGCTAGGCATTCAAATATGCTTTCCTTCTCTTCTTTGCTAAGAGTGTAGCTGGAAGGACTTAAGTAATGGCGTCCATCATATGTCTTCTCTAGATGTAGGTTGTCTCGTTCTTTCAAACACCTCAGGTCCTGTCGTGCTTCAAGTGTGTCCTTAGGCTTCCCATACACACCCATGAAGCCTAGCAGGTTCACATAAAGATTCTTCGTCAGGTACATCACGTCGATCGCGCTACGGACCTCTAGGACTTGCTAATAGAGTAGCTCCCAAAATATGGACTTCTTCTTCCACATGGGTGCGTGACCATCGGCGTCGTTCGGAACAGGTTCGCTGCCATGTGCCTTTCCAAATACTACTTTCATATCCTTGACCATATTGAGTACATTCTCACCAGTTCGGTTGCTCGGCTTGGTCTGGTGGTCTGCCTTACCTTTAAAATGCTTGCCTTTCTTTCTTAGGGGGTGATTCATAGGAAGAAATCGACGATGGCCAAGGTACACGACCTTTCAACATTTTGTCAAGAATATACTTTTAATGTCATCGAAACAGTGCGTGCACGGATTATATCCCTTGTTTGATTGTCCTGAAAGATTACTTAGAGCAGGTCAATCATTGATTGTTACAAATAACAATGCTCGTAGGTCAAAGTGCTCCTGTTTGAGCTCATCCCACACACGTACACCTGGTCTGTTCCATAAAAATAGAAGTTCTTCAACTAGTGGCCTCAGGTACACATCGATGTCATTGCCAGGTTGCCTTGGGCCTTGGATAAGCACTGGCATTATAATAAACTTACGCTTCATGCATAACCAGGGAGGAAGGTTGTAGATACATAGAGTAACAGGTCAAGTGCTATGACTACTGCTCTGCTCCCTGAAAGGATTCATACCATCCGTACTTAAAGCAAACCTTAAGTTTCTTGCGTCATTTGCAAACTCCGGGAATTCTCTATCGATTGCTCTCCACTGGGACCCATCAGCAGGGTGTCTCAACATATTGTCTACCTTATGGTCTTCTTTGTGCCATCGCAACAATTTTGCAAGGTCTTTGTTTCTGAACAGACGTTTCAAGCGTAGTATTATAGGAGCATACCACATAATCTTGGCAGAGATTTTTTTCGTGGGACGTTCGTCCTCAACATCACCAGGGTCATCTCGCCTGATCTTATACCACGATGCATGACATACCGGGCATGCATCTAACTTCTCGTACTCCTCGCCACGGTAGAGGATGCAGTCATTAGGACATGCATGTATCTTCTGGATTTCTAATCCCAAAGGGTAGACTACCTGTTTTGCTTCGTACGTAGTGACGGGCAATTCGTTATCCTTCGGAAGCATCTTCTTTTGGATTTTCAGTAACTCCCCAAATCACTTGTCAGATACACCATTCTTTACCTTCCATTGCAGCAATTCCAGTGTGGTACCCAACTTTTTCTGTCCCGCATCACAAGTTGGGTATAGCAATTTCTTGTGATCCTCTAGCATGCGCTCGAACTTGATCTTCTCTTTTTCACTTTCGCATTCTCTTTGTGCGTCACGAATGGCCTGACCAAGATCATCAGCGAGCTCATCTTCTGCCCCTACCTCTTCTTCAGCTTTCCCCATTGTAGTATCATTGAAGGCCCCATATTCAGCAATAATGTCATCATCGTCCCATTGTTCTTCTTCACCTTCTTCCATTACAACCCCGGTTTCTCCGTGCTTCGTCCAATAAATATAGTTTGGCATGAAACCCGACTTTAACAAGTGTGAATGAAGACTCCTTGAGCTAGCATATTCCTTCAAATTCTTACATATGGCACATGGGCAACACATGAAACCATCACGTTTGTTTGCCTCGGCCACACGTAAGAAAGAATGCACGCCCACAATGAACTCTTGGGAGCGGCGATCAGCATTGTACATCCAATACTGTCTCATCTGCATTACATGACATACATACCATATTAAAACCTAGAACATAATTAGTTAATTATACGACATACATGCCACCACACAAGGTATTAATTTATGAAAGTCTCGCTACAATGTAGACAATCCCAACTATCACTAAAAAAACTAAAGCTAAAATGCACTTCAGCAGCATAAGGATTTCGCGACCAATCACAACTAAAACAGACAGATCATGCGTTTGTTCAACATCTATGGGCTTCTTCCGCAGGAGCACTGCCTCATCAGCCGCCGTAACTGCCTGTGCAAGAGAGTTTTGCACGTGTTCAACATACTATTCCTCCCAATACCAGCCTGAACATCCAGTGCCATCCCACTTAAATTAAAACAAAAAATTAGAACTTTAATCACAATCATCATAAAAATAAGTATAAATTAACCATAATCATAAAATGCGATAAAATAACTCACATTGCGATCCGGACACTTGTAGAAGATATGACCCTTGTTGGTACACTCCTTCCTCACCCGATACTCCATCACAATCTTCTCCTCACACTTGCCGCATACAATGAGAGGGAGATTCGGCCTCAGTCATTTTGTAACCCGATGAGAGGCCGTAGACCTATATCTCTAAAGCATGAAGTGGGCTATGCATGCTAGAAATGAAAGCTCAATACTAGTTTTGAATAACTACTTTAACTTTCCTTCATCCAAATATGCAAACTTTAAAATGATTTTGAGCTTAAATGGTTTACAAATAAAAAAAATCTACCATAAAAAAACCACATATATCTAGTCCACAAAATGAAATAAGCTACTGATGAAACATGAGAGTATAAAGTTGGTAACCTTTAGAACCGAAGAATCGATGGAGGAATAGAAGAAATCTTGTGATCACTGGTGATGAGGAAAAAGAGAGGCCGGCGATGAAGCAAGAACACTGAGCTCGAAGTGGCTCGGGCTCGGGGAGGAACAAGAGGTATATAGGAGGGGACCTTTAGTCCCGGTTGTAGACAGAAACCGGGACTAAATGTCCCTTTCTAGTCCCGGACGGAGCCTCCAGCCGGGAGTAGACTTTTACTCCCGGTTGGAGGTACAAGCCAGGAGTAAAAGTGAACCTTTAGTCCCGGTTGGTAGCTCCAACCGGGACTAAAGGTCTCCTCCAGCAAAAGCCTGGCGTAGTAGCCGTTGGGTAGGGACGTTTAGTCCCGGTTGGAGCTACCAACCGGGACTAAAGGTTTCTCTAGTCCTGGACGCGAAAAATACCGGAACTATAGCCAAATTTCGAAGTGGATCAAAGGTCGTTTCTCTACTAGTGCATTGTGCACCGGGTAGATCACACTACTTCCGCCTGTTCCTTGGACCCACATTATTACGAGGCCGGTAGTATACATTGCGTTGCACCTGCCCTTATGCTATCTCCAACAACAACACCCAAAATACAAGACTCATTCGTTCTTTGGGTAGCGCTACAAGCAAAAGATTCAATACCTATTCGGCATCTTCTTCAACAACGAGATCTAAAAGAGAATCTTTCTGTAAATGGGTTTTCAGGAGCGAGGATGTCCATATTTGGATTGTGTCTCTCAGGCAACCCAAAATAGGTCTCTCGTATAGGTACTCTGTTGGAGGCTGATTTTGAATCTCTTGCTACCTATTTTAACTTTGAGTGCCCATATAGGTACCTTGTTGGAGATAGTCTTAGGAAACAGCAGGCAGCTTGACAGCACAAGTATCTTGACGACTAGAGAGCAAGATCAACACATGGTCACATGGCCAAGCAACCACTGTGAAAAACCCACTGGACCTGAGCATCGGGACAACGTACGGATCCGAACAACTCCGACATGGATCCGAGCAGCTATGCGCGGAAGCACCATCATCCCCCATTGCTGCCGGTCATAGAGACCGAGAGGAGGCACAGGCACTCCACGCGGCTAGGTCGCCGCCTATATATGCCAACTATGGAGTGAGTGACTTAGGGACCTGCAACTACTGGAAGGCAAGTTCTATATATCTGCAGAATCCAAAATTTGTTTTTGTTCATATTAGTTAGTTTTTAAACTTTATTAGCAACAAATTGTCCTAAATGATATGTTTTTATGATCGGAGGGAATACCTGGTACTTGTAAACCGGTAGCATTGACCGGAGGACCGGGAGTACCGAGAAAATTCAGGTGACCTCAATGTCAATCCGGTTTTGCGTTCCATTTATGTTCATTTGCGTTGCACCATAAACTGACCTGAACATGAGCTGAATTCACAGGAACAAAATTTATGTTTCAGGTAATTTATTCACAACATAATGTAACAAAGTTAATTTAAGTTCCATTCACGGGAAACATTGGATTCATGAAGAACTCATGGACATGCACAAAGTCTGCAAAAGTAGTCTGAGACAAGATGATGTCAGATGCCTGACGTCATGAAATGGCACGCATCGCAGGAGGCCAAGCAATGTTCCCCGACCCCATCTTCTACATCTACAAATTCTACATCTACCTGGATGCCCCATCCATGGCGGGCGGCGGGCCGACGGCTACTACTGCCTACCAGTCATGAGTCAGCGAGCTAGTATCCATGCGCAATGCAAGCCTCCCAGAAGAGCCTGTTGCTCTCGGCCGTATGGCCGGGTCCGGCCACAACAGCCGCCGCCGCGGCCGCCTGCGGCCGCGCGCAGCCCCCACCGCTGGCACTACCCGCAGCGTCCTGCACCATCCGGCGCCACCACGGGACGGACATTCTGCTGTCGACTTCTTCGTTCTCGTCAGCCTCCACGTCGACCACGTCGCCGTGTGCGCCACGGCCGTCGTCGTCGTCGACGCTAGCAGCGTCGACGCGACTTTTATCGCCACCGGCGCCGCTGCAGGACTCGGCGTCGTCCTCGGCGTAGGCAGCTGCCACCGATGGACGACGGTCCCCTACTGTGGAGGCCGACGCGGGGGCGTCGGACTCCGAGTCGCCGGTGGCTTCTTGCGGCGCGGCGGCGGGTGGCGCCGGCGCGGGAGCGGGAGAAGCAAGCTTCGGGCTGGGTATGGGATGATGTGTGCAGTTGTCCATGGCGCCGCAGAACGCTGGAATGACGACGGGGGCGGTGCGGTTGGCGAAAACGGTAGTCAGCAATATTTAAAGGAAGCTGCTGCGTCACCGTGTCGAATTTGGACTGCAGCTCTAAGTTTCGTCTGCATCTCTGTTCTCTATCTATAACAGCTCTAATAAGGCCTGGTTTAGTTTCTAAAAATTTTCAGCCCAATCTATCCCATCGAATCTTGTGGCACATGTATGGTGTATTAAATATAGACGAAAAAAACTAATTGCATAGTTTGGTTGGAAATCGCGAGACGAATGTTTTAAGACTAATTAGTCAATGATTAGCCATAAGTGCTACAGTACTAACATGCGTTAATGATTGATTAATTAGGTTTAATAAATTCATCTCGCAGGTTTCAGGCGAGCTATGTAATTAGTTTTTTTATTAGTATCCGAAAACCTCTTCCGATATTTCTGAAACATCCGATGTGATATCCAAAAATTTTCATTTCGCGAATTAAACACAGCCTGAAGGTTTTAGCTTTTGGAATTGGCCTAAAGGGGAGAGGGGGCTGATGCAGATGTCAAATTGAAAAGATACACATATATTCTTTGTTTTGAGCGGGTTGTCCGTATGGAGGGGGGGTTGCCGCTGTTAGGGGAGTTGTTTGCCACCGAGGGTTAATAGTCCACGTGCAGGTGGTTGTCAAATCTTATGGGAGTTGTGTCTCGGCGAGCTACCGTTGTAGCTAAGGGGGTGTTTGGTTACATGGACTAAATTTTAGTCCAGGTCACATCGAACATTCGGATGCTATTTAGGAGAACTAAATATGAGTTAATTATAAAACTAATTACATAGATTGAGACTAATTTACGAGATGAATTTATTAAACCTAATTAATCCGTCATTAGCATATATTTACTATAGCACAACATTGTCAAATCATAGACTAATTAGGCTTAAAAAATTCGTCTCACAAATTAGCCACAATCTTTGCAATTAGTTATTTTTTCGTTTATATTTAATACTTTATGCATGTGTCAAACATCCGATGGAACAGGAACTAAAATTTCCCTGCAGTAACCAAACACCCCCTAAGACTAAGACTAGTAGTAACTCTCAAGGGCGCAGTTAGGTAGGCATTGAAGTCACCGTTACTTGCTACATTGGCGCATTGTGCAGGGTGGCATATAGAAGGAGCTAGACCGTTACTCGTAACATTAGCGCGAAGCACATAATGCTAAGGCGACTTGGGAAACACGACTAGCTAGCGACTTTTGCTCCGTTTGCGTGCTCTTAAACCCGGCTTGATCTGTTTCTTTTTTTTTATCTGAAACAGTGTTTTTCTCAAACAAATTCTCCCAGCATTCTTTCAAACCATCCAAATTTCTCTATAATTCCTCGAGCTGAACACCCCGGCAAAAGGTAGGAAAAAGAAGCCGCAGCTACTAAAAGGAGGCTACTGATCTAGTCTGGGATGGTAAACTCGTGCCGCTACTCAAAAGTCTTTTTTAAAGCAAAAAAAAGTCGACCATCTAGAGGAATGGGATAGTATAGTAGCTATGCATGATGATGATGTATTCTTGTCCAACACTGTTTTGCTTCTTTACAATATATATGACAACCCATGTCATCTCATATACACCGATACACGTAACTCAAAGTGGCTACAGAATAAGTTATTTTATAACCAGCTATAGATAGTAGTTATTATATTTATATATATATATATATATATTTATATATATATATATATAAATAATAATAATAATAATAACAACAACAATAATAATAATAATAATAATAATAATAATAATAATAATAATAATAATAATAATAATAATAATAATAATAATAATAATAATAATAATAATAATAACAACAGTCTATTTGACCTCCTATGTTATCTTTGGGGACGTCTTTCTTTTACAACTCGGTCGGTCTACATGCATATGGTTTCGTCCACGCATTTTCTCCGTCATCTTCTTTTCGATGCCTTGAAGAAACATGCATCATCTCGCTCAGATCTCTGGACGATTGCATTTGCACCGTACACTGTACTACTACAACGACGAACGCAAAGGGCCAAGGGCGGCGGTCGGTGTCGGTGTCGGTGTCGGTGTCGGTGTCGCTCCCCTCTTCTAGAAGCCTGAGGCCTGAGGCCTGAGGCGGTCAGAGTTGAGAGTAGAGTTGCGGCTGCACGAGCAGCAAGCCAGCCCGGGGGAGCTGCTGTCTGTCTCTAGCCCTGTCTATCCAGGCAGGAGTATCCATCGGCCGGTCACTCACGCCACACGCCACGCGAACCGGCCGCTGCACTGCGCATGCACTCGCACTCGCACTCAGCCCACCGGAATAAAAAAAAAAGGAAAAGGAAAGTCTGTGGCGCCCACCATTTTTTTTTGGGGTGCCTGGTGCCTGCGGCGCCCACCAGCTCACGAACACGAAACCACCACCTCCTCCTCGAAATGTCAACCGAAAATTTCTCATCGGGGAACTGTCCCATCCCCGTACCCGCGGTGGTAAATTTTCCCGTTTCTGTCCCTGTAAAGGCTCATGGAGAGCACTTCTTCCCCATCCCTGTCCCCACTCGAGGATTTAATCCCCGCGGGGATCCCCATCCCCGCATCAACATGTGAAGCACGGTCGCCGCCGCCGAAGATATTTCCGCCGACAGCTCGCCGCTGACTTCCTGTGCTGAGGTCGCCATGGCCGACGACCAACTATGCCGCTTCCCTGCTGTCGATCTCATCCATCCCGTCGACAGCTCACCTCCGCTCCGTTGGCCGTCGCGAGGACGTGAACTGGCACACCGGAGATATTTCCCGCGCCACCGCCTTGCTGTGCGACGATAAAAGGCCAGTCGTGGACGCCATCGACGAGCACCTAACCAAGCACGCCATAGTTTCACCTCGGCTGTCGCGCTCGCCTCTGCCGCCGAAGCTGCGCTTGCCGAAGCCGCCCTCGTCGTCGAGCTCGCCTCTGCTCGCCGGAGCCGAGGCTGCCGCCGTCGCCCGTGCTCTCCCTCTGCTCCGCCCTCTCCTCTCCTCCTCTGCTCCACCTCCATAGAGCGCCGCCGAGCTCCCTCTCTCTCTCTCTCTGCTTCCCCTTCTCCCTCTCTACTCTGTGCTCACCGCCGCCCACCTGAAAGGATCAAGATGCTCAAGAGGTGGGGTGAATTGGGCTACTTCTAAATTTCTTTGCAATAATTGAATCCTATGGTTAGCCCAATTAACCCCTTGTGCCTAGAAAGTGTTCCTAGTTGTTCTACCGCACAAAAGACTTGCAACCTAAGTTCCAATCCTACACTAGCATGGCAATTCTAAGAATATAAAGACATGAATTGAATTGCTCAAAGTAAATGCTCAAAGTAAATAGAGAGGAAGGGACACGGCGATGTTTTGCCGAGGTATTGGAGAGTCGCCACTCTCCACTAGTCCTCATTGGAGCACCCGCGTAAGGGTGTAGCTCCCCCTTGATCCGCGCAAGGATCAAGTGCTCTCTACGGGTTGATTCTTCGACACTTTGTCACGGTGAATCACCCACAACCACTCACAACGTGAGTTGTGTCACCCACAAGCTCCGCCGGGTGATCACCAAACTTCCAATCACCACCAAGGTGTCTAGGTGATGGCGATCACCAATAGTAACAAGCATGAACTCTCACTTGACCACGACAAGCCTAATGAGAAGGTGGATGCACACTTTGCTACTCTTGATCTTCACTAATGAGGGCTCTCTTTTGGATTCTCAAATCTCAATCACCTCACTAGGACCTTGCTCTTCTTGGCACTCTCTAAGGTGTTTCTCAGCTGTTGGAATGAGTAAAAGTACCCCCACACACGAGTGGAGGTGGTATTTATAACACCGGCTGAAAAAACGAACCGTTATATGCCTCTACGGAGTGACCGGATGCTCTGGTCATGTTGACCGGATGCTCTGGTCATGTTGACCGGATGCTCTGGTCAGTATACCCCGAACTCCAGAGTTTACAGTGTGACCGGACGCTGCCAGCGTCCCATCAGCACTGACCGGACGCGTCTGGTCACGATTTTCCCTCTCTGGAACCTTCTTGGAAACAACCGGACGCTGGCCCTCAGCGTCCGGTCACTTGACCTTCCAGCGTCCAGTCACACCGAACGATTTCACCTCAGTCAAATGAACTGACCGAACTATGCGCCAGCGTCCGGTCACACCGAAGCCAGCGTCCGGTCTGTATTTGATCCTCCATTCACTTCCAACTCTCGATCATATGTGAATGAAGTTTGCTCCATTGGATCTAAGTGCTATTTTGGAGCTACCTAGTGCTAGTTTTAATAAGTGTGCACCACACCTAACTCACTAGACTCACCTAGGTCAAGCTACCCATTCATACCCCCCTTAATAGTACGACCAAAGGAAAAATAAAGTCCTAAACTACTCTAAGTGTCTCTCCAACTCCAATCGACACTTAGAACTAGTCTATCCTTAACCTTGTCGTCCATCTTTTGAAAACCGAAATGATTTCCATCGTAGGGGCATGACAACCATGATTGCCCAATCGATCTCCATTATCGTGACCTAACTCATTTGTTTTTGCAAAAACACACGTTAGTCACAGTAATCACGTATTGTCATTAATCACCGAAACCCAACTAGGGGCCTAGATGCTTTCACCATCGCTCAGCTCCCCTGTTCTCCCTCAGCTCTACTCCTCCCTATGGACGTAGGTCACAGCGTCGCCGCACAGCTGGCCGAGCCAAGGCCGCTGCCGATGGCGCCCCACGTCTTGCTCTCCACCTCGCCCCGCGCACTTGCTCCGCCCTCTTCTCCTCCCCTGCTCTCTCTCTCCTCTGCCCTCTTCTTCCTCGCCTAGGTCGCCGCAAAAGCCAGTGCCCTACGCCCTCCACTCCCTCCGTCTCTCATCTCTCCGTCGATGTTTGTTCTGTTTCCTCCCCCTCTATTTTCTCTCTCGCTCTTAAACATTTTGGGTCCCCGCGGGGTACGGGGACGGGGGCATGTATACCATCTCCGCCTCCAGCATACTTGATGGGGATGATTTTTTCCCCATTTAATTTCCCATGGAGAGAAGATTTGTACCATCCTCGTCCTCTAATGGGTGAATTCCCCATGGGGAATCGGGGAACGGGGCCCCGTTGACATATTTACCTCCTCCCTCCGGTCCGGCTAGATGAGTATGTACACGTCACATCGGTGCTCGGCAGCGAGTGCGAGAAGGGCCGGACTCAGATTCGATGACTTGTTGTCATGACTCGGGCTAACAAAGAAGGGCCCAGAAGGGAAGCGCATCAGGAAGCCTAACAAACGAGTTCAAGGCCTAGAGTGGCGCAAATGATTCAAGCCCAGCTGCGTCTGCTGGAGCACGGCGATGCCATTGTAACGGAACGCCTTAGGGGCCCTTTGGAGCGCTTTACGGAGCATATTCTCGAAGGGAATCACTCCCCGGCTGCTAAACATAAAAAAATGACCCAACTTGCTCAGGGAATCCAAGTAAATCACTCATCTATTTGGTATACAAGCGAGGGAGCCAAAAAAACTGCTTCCCTAGATTCTCTCTAGCTCCCTGTTATATTTTGGTGGGGATCAGCTGAGAATCAATTCTCTGCTGATCCCCACCCTTCTCACTCCTAGGAATCTAGTGGAATCACTCCATCAGAGAATCAAGGAGCAGAGCTGAAGAATCAGGGAGCGGAGCTCTCCCAAATGGAGCCTTAGGCTCCGTTCATTTGGGGCAATTTGACGCTAGGAACGATTCCATCTCTGGAAAGCTAATATAAATGAAAATAACGATCTGGCTCGGAATTTTTCCTGGGTGTCATTCCTAAAGAAGCGAACAGGGCCTTAAAGAGAGAGGAGAGGGGAGTTAGAACAGGCCTTGGTTATTATCGACAACAGGCGGCGAGTTGCGGCTCGAGATCGTCGGCGACACTGATTCCACCATACTTGTATCATATTCGTAAATCCAGTTCTAAACTCGATATCGTGATCTTCGTTGCACTCGGTAGTGTAACATCTATAGTCACCCAAATCCTGGCGCATGAACACCGCACGCATCTGCAAGTTACTATGAAAGTTGAGGACCACCATGTGTTGATTCTCAACAAGTTGACTGAGCAATCGAAGGGGATCTTTGAGAGCAACCAGCGTCTACACGATGTCCATGAATCGGTGGTGGAGCTCAAAGCGACCAAGGTCGATTTCGAGCACTGGCGACCCCAAGTTGAAGGCTAGGTCGTCGATCTACGTGACTGCGTTGATAACCTTCGTCAGCAGCTCGACACGCTTCAATCAACCCCTACTACGACTGTTCCCCATCTCGACGAACTAGGATCCGCTTTAATCAAGGTGTCAGGGTCTGCACATCTAGACCCGTCCTCTTTGAAGGCGGCACCTGGGCACTGTGTTGAACCCCATCACTAGAGTGATGGTTCGGGGGTCGTATATACCCTCGAACCACCTCCCATCAAAGGTACAAAGCCTGGTTCCTTAGATCCACATGCGCTGCGCGATCACGTGGTATCGATCGGTCGGTCACTCACGCGGTCACGCTACACGCCACGCGAACTAGCCGTTGCGCTGCATGATGGAAACGTGGGTGTAAGTGCAATCAAGCTCTAAGTGGGTTTTGGTGATGTTGACCACATAATTAAAGGACTAATGGCTTAGACAAGTGTTTGACATAATATCTTTAATCGTGGATGCAAAGAAACAAAGGAGGAGATTCCCCAACTTGAATCGACGGCTTGCAACGGCTCGAAGAGCTATGTTAATTCATTTTATATTTTGAAATTGAGTCATAGGACAAGCCGTACTATCAAGGGGGATACTAATGGCGTGTTGAGTGGAACCAAGTGCTCAAAACTCCATCTTTAACTCAAATAATCCCAGCCATAAAAAGCTAGCCGAGCTGAATTCTTATATGTTCTGGCCTACGTGGAACCTCCACGCTCAGTCGTGGAACCTCCGCGCTCAAGCGCGGAGGCTCCGAGGTCTGTCTGACCAGACCGTTTTGTGGGTGATGTGGGTGGTATTTATACCATACCCCTTCGCCCCCAACGGTCATCTTCTTCCTCATTCACTCAGACTCGAACTGAAGCTCTCTCTCCCAAGCTTGGTGCTCCTAACTCCCTTGCTCAAATCTTTGTGATTTCTTGAGGGATTTGGCTCTAGAGAGTGTGAGAAAGCTCGAGAAGATCCCTCTCCTCCGGTCTTATGCACTTGGTGAAGCTCTAGCCGCTTGGTGTGTTCGTTACTCTTGGAGCTTGGCTCCTAGACGGCTAGCGGTCGCCCGGTAGCTCCCAATCCGCTGTGGTTGAGCACCGGGAAGTTTGTATTTCCCTTTATGACTTAGTGAAACCCTCTAACCTATTGCCTTGGAGATAGGTTGGAGAAGAGGAACGAGTTGAAAGAGACTCTATAGCCTTTGTGGCTAACCTCAACAACGTGGATGTAAACAAGTCTTTGTGGCGAGTTGAACCACGGGATAAATTCTTGTGTTCACTGTAATTGTTGTTGTTGTTGTTGTTGCTCTTACTTGTGATTTGGATTGATTTTTAGGGTTTACATCCGATCTAGGAATTCCTCATCTTCTAGGTGCAACCAACTGTTTGGATAGATCAACATACTCCCCAGGAAGGCTACTATTACATTCGATCTATTTTTCATTCGTTAAATTCCGCAGTAGATCGATTTCATACTTTTGATCCTCGGAGGTTCCACGCTCAGTCCTGAAACCTCCGTGCCCCGGAACCTCCGCGCTCAAACCCGGAGGTTCCGTGTTCTAACTATTTTCATAAGTTGATTAAATTTTAGAAAAATGCCTATTCACCCCCCTCTAGGCCAATTGCTAGATCCTTTCAATTGGTATCGGAGCCAGATTTTCTCGTGATAGCAATTAACCGTGTGAGGAAATGGCAAGTCCTAGAGAAAGGGTATCGGAGGAAGATGGAGAGGACCGCTTTGAGGATATTCCTAGTGAAGAGGAACCTAAAGCTCCTGAGGATGATGCCACAGCAACGCTTGAGCGACTTCCAAAACTCAAGCTTGGTACTAAGGGATCCTCCAAGGGAGACAAGGAATGGGACAAGTGTTGGATTTATTATGGGCTAGGCCCATTTATAAATTTAATAAATCAATAACTCTATGGCTTGTAATTGTGGGTATTACTATTTGTACTGGATTGGAAGTTAAAAGGATGTTGACTCAACTTAAATGATTGGAATTGATCCGTCTAATTTGAGAAGTTGAGAAATGGACAAAGGCGTGCCACACGCGCGGGCGCGCCGCCGCCGGCCGGGCCGGGCACGGGCTCGGGCTCGGGCCGGGGCGTGGAGTGGCGTGGCGAGGCGAGGTGAGGCAGGCAGGCAGGCAGGCGGGCGTGGCGTGGCGTGTTATCTTTTTAATACCCACTAACCACGGGAGTTTTAACTCGAAGCTAGTCTGACTCCTGATCTCCTGGAGTCTCTCCATCTTCCCGTCCCGGCGCATTCCTCCGGGACCTCTCGGCTTTTCCTGTTAATCTTCCAACTCCAGTTAAAGAGAGAGGACTCATCCAGAGACAAAGTTCAGTTGCTTGATGGCCTTCCTCATCTCGTAACTCTGCGCGCACGGAGGAGCGAGAGGGCAGGTGCCTCCGAATCCCTTGTCGTTCGAGACCTTGCTCGGGGGATCGGCAATTAGGTTTTTGGGGAGCGTCTACGCGACTGCCCGAAGAGTTTCCGTCTCCGTACGCCTACGTCATCGCCTTCCTAGAGGAGCGTACGCCTACGTCGTCTTCTTCCCGATCGCCGACGTCACCATCTTCTTCCTAGAGGGAGGAAACACCTTCTTCTTCTACGGCATGTCAAGGGACATTGCTGGAACTTCAGAATCACGGATGGGAGGGTATGATTGTTACATCATCTTTCTGTTTTATGTTTTACATGTTTCAGCAGTTCATCAGTTTGCTTCATATCTTATATCTGCTCATGCTACAAATATGCTTATGTCTGTTCATGCTAGAAATATGCTCTGCATATATGTTTCCTTCTTACAGTTCTGTTGTTCAGTATACAGCTTTATGCTTGTTGCAGATATGAGATGTATATCATGCCATCTGTTTCTCTCTGTTATTCATGAATCAAGTTCACATGTTTTTGATCTTTATAAGTTTCACATGATATATGATCTAGCATGTATTTTCACCATGGATATAATCGATATCATGATTACAATGATTAATAATTGTTTATATGTCATCATCATGCTGTTGATTTATGGAATTAAAATGACATGGAAATTGCCTATTATCCTAACAATCCAAAAACCTAATTTTAGGCATTTTTCTGTCAGAGGTTTTGCTGCCGTGTTAAAGCCTGATCCTTTTGATGGTAAAAACTTCTTGGTTTGGAAAGCTAAGATGGAATTGTGGCTCACTGCAATGTCATGTTATCATATCTTTGAGGGCAAACCTGCTAACTTGTCTCCTGAGGATGAGGCTAAGTTTAAGGCTGATGACAACCTCTTTTGAGGTGCAGTGATTAGCGCACTTGATCCAAAATTCCAGAAAAGCTATATCATCCTTCCTACAGGGAAAGTGCTGTGGGATGCACTTGTTGGAAAGTTTGGAGTTACCGATGCTGGTAGCGAGCTGTATCTCATGGAGCAGCTGTATGACTATAAGATGGTTGAGAACCGATCTGTAGTGGAACAGGCTCATGAGATTCAGGCACTAGCTAAGGAACTTGAGCTCTTCCCATGTGTCTTACCTGACAAGTTTGTGGCTGGCGGTATAATCGCCAAGTTACCACCTTCTTGGAAGGACTTTGCTACCTCACTCAAACATAAGAGACAGGAGTTCAATGTGGAAGAGCTCATTGGTACTCTTGATGTTGAGGAGAGAGCGAGAGCAAAAGACAATGGAAAGAGCGTTGAGACCTCTACTGCTAATGTGGTGCAGAAGAGAAACTCTGGATTCCGCAAGTTTAACAAGAAGAAGAAAAACCAGAATAAGCAAGAGAACACAACTAAGCCTGTTCAAACAGCACAATTTAAAAAGAAGAACAACAACAAGAGAGATGGAGGCTGCTTTATTTGTGGTAGTGAACAGCACTGGGCAAGTGAGTGCCCTGAGCGCAAGTTCAAGCAGGAAAAGAAATCAGCAAATGTTGTCACTACTGATACTGGAGAAGGAGCATCTGGGTATGGTAATTCTTTACCATTTGTTCTTTCAGTATGTAATTCACCTGAGTGGTGGATGGATAGTGGTGCAAATATACATGTGTGTGCTGATGTTTCTCTGTTTTCTTCCTACTAGGTCGAGAGGTCTGGCGCCTTGTTGATGGGAAATGGGTCGCGTGCTCATGTTCTTGGTGTTGGTACGGTCATTCTGAAGTTTACTTCGGGAAAGACGGTACCATTGAAGAGCGTGCAGCATGTGCCCTCCATCAAGAAGAATCTTGTTAGTGCATCTATGCTATGTCGAGATGGCTACAAAATTGTTCTAGAGTCGAATAAATGTGTTGTGTCGAAACATGGTTCCTTTGTTGGTAAAGGATATGATTGCGGAGGTTTGTTCCGCTTATCACTGCATGATGTGTGTAATAAAATGGTGAATTATGTTAATATTTCTGATGAGTCGGATTTATGGCATTCACGTTTCTGTCATGCAAGTTTTGGCTATCTTATGCGGTTAGCAAATCTAAATTTAATTCCTAAATTCAATTTGGTCAAAAAGTCTAAGTGCCATGTATGTGTTGAATCAAAACAACCCCGCAAGCCTCACAAGGCTGCTGAGGCGAGGAATTTAGCACCTCTAGAACTTGTCCATTCCGACTTGTGCGAAATGAATGGAATTTTGACTAAAGGCGGTAAAAGATACTTCATCACTTTTATAGATGACTCCACCAGGTTTTGCTATGTGTATCTCTTAAAAACAAAAGATGAAGCGTTTAATTATTTTAAGACCTATAAAGCTGAAGTTGAGAATCAACTTGAGAGGAAAATAAAGCGGTTAAGGTCCGATCGAGGTGGAGAATATTTCTCTAATGTTTTCGATGAGTTCTGTGTGGAACATGGTATTGTTCATGAGAGGACACCGCCATTCTCACCACAATCCAATGGGATTGCTGAAAGGAAAAACCGCACTCTAACAGAGTTAGTGAATTCCATGTTGAGTACAGCGGGATTATCCAAGGAATGGTGGGGTGAGGCAATTTTGACAGCATGTCATGTCCTGAACAGAGTCCCAACAAAGAACAAAGAAATCACACCATTTGAGGAATGGGAAAAGAGAAGATTAAATCTCTCATATTTGCGCACTTGGGGTTGCTTGGCTAAAGTAAATGTGCCAATCAACAAAAAGCGTAAACTTGGGCCTAAAACTGTTGATTGTATTTTCCTTGGCTATGCCTTTCACAGCATTGGTTATAGGTTCTTAATTATAAAATCTGAAGTTCCTGATATGTATGTTGATACAATCATGGAATCAAGAGATGCTACTTTCTTTGAGAATGAATTTCCAATGAAAAATACACCTAGTGAAACAAGTCATGAGACTATAATTCCCCATGAACACGAACTGTCTATTCCAACAGAACATGCTGAAGATTTTCATGTGCACATCCCTGAGAAGGATGACACTATAGTCACTCGAAAGAGCAAGAGACAGAGGGTTGCAAAATCCTTTGGTGATGACTATTTAGTGTACCTTGTGGAAGACATACCAACCACCATTAGAGAGGCATATTCTTCTCCTGATGCTGACTTGTGGAAGGAAGCAGTAAGGAGTGAGATGGATTCTATTATGTCTAATGGAACTTGGGAGGTCGTTGACCGTCCTTATGGTTGTCAACCTATAGGTTGCAAATGGATTTTCAAGAAAAAGCTTAGGCCTGATGGTACAATTGAGAGGTACAAGGCAAGGCTTGTGGCCAAAGGATATACCCAAAAAGAGGGTGAAGATTTCTTTGACACCTATTCACCAGTTGCTCGATTGACTACAATTCGCACCTTAATTGCCGTGGCTGCCTCTTATGGTCTTATCATTCATCAGATGGATGTTAAGATAGCTTTCCTGAATGGAGAGTTAGAAGAGGAGATCTATATGGATCAGCCAGAAGGGTTCATTGCGGATGGTCAAGAGAACAAGGTGTGCAGGTTGTTAAAATCATTATATGGCCTAAAACAAGCACCTAAGCAATGGCATGAAAGGTTTGATAATACTCTCACATCTTCCGGTTTCTCTGTGAATGAAGCTGACATATGTGTGTATTATCGATATGGTGGGGGTGAAGCTGTTATGCTGTGCCTATATGTTGATGACATCCTGATCTTTGGATCAAATCTCAATGTGATTGAGGAAGTAAAGAAACTTCTTTCGAGCAATTTTGAAATGAAAGATTTGGGAGAAGCTAATGTTATTTTAAACATCAAGCTTATTAGAGAAGGTGATGGTGGGGTAACTCTGTTACAATCCCACTATGTGGAAAAGGTACTAAGTCGCTTTGGTTTTAGTGACTGTGATCCTGCTCCCACGCCTTATGATCCTAGCGTGCTATTGAGGAAAAATCGAAGAATAGCAAGGGATCAACTAACATACTCCCAGATCATTGGCTCACTCATGTACCTGGCGAGTGCAACAAGGCCTGACATCTCATATGCTATGAGTAAGCTGAGCCGGTTTGTGTCAAACCCGGGAGATGATCACTAGCGTGCTCTTGAAAGAGTGTTGCGTTATCTGAAAGGTACTATGACTTATGGTATTCAGTATACTGGATATCCAAAAGTACTAGAAGGCTATTGTGATGCCAACTGGATTTCTGATGCTGATGAGCTTCATGCCACGAGCGGATATGTGTTTCTGCTTGGAGGTGGCGCTGTTTCCTGGAAGTCTTGCAAGCAGACTATCTTAACGAAGTCTACAATGGAAGCAGAACTCGCTGCATTGGACACTGCTGGAGCTGAAGCCAAGTGGCTTCGTGATTTCCTGTTGGATTTACCGGTAGTTGAAAAACCGATACCGGCTATCTCAATGAACTGTGACAACCAGACTGTGATTACAAAGGTCAACAGCTCCAGGAATAACATGAAGTCCACAAGGCATGTTAAAAGAAGATTAAAGACTGTCAGAAAGTTGAAAACCTCCGGAGTTATAACGTTGGACTATGTCCACACGTCGAATAATCTGGCAGATCAATTCACTAAGGGACTGTCACGAAATGTGATAGAAAGTGCATCGAGAGAGATGGGTATGAGACCCACATGAAATCTACTGTAGTGGTAACCTGCTCTATGTGATCGGAGATCCCGTGAAGTAGAGTGGTGAAACAAACTATGAGTAGATTGAGAGGAAAGTTCCCTACGAACCTATCTCTGATGTATATCTTTTTCCTTCTGTAAGGCAGGATGGTTTTTACCTTAATGTACTCCGAGAGTCTTATAAAGATGAGATGTTGTCCTACAGAACATCTTTTGAGAAGTACACCTATATGAGTCAGACTGCTGGTCACAGTCTATGGGACCTGGGTTATCCCTAAACACTCATGAAAGGCATAGAAGTGTGACTTATATGCTTCAAACAGCGGGGATGCTTGTTGCAACCTAGTACCGGCAAAGGATTTGAGTGAATCTCACCTCACACAAAACTGTCAATTCAAGGCTTAGTCCATTGTTCAGTTGTGACTGAGTGAAACTCTTATTCTAGGTGGATGTTCAACTTAACAGTCTCCATCGAAACACTGGTATATCAAAGAATTATGATTCTGGAACTATACAGTTACAAACCTTAGAGTTTGGTGGGGATTGTTGGATTTATTATGGGCTAGGCCCATTTATAAATTTAATAAATCAATAACTCTATGGCTTGTAATTGTGGGTATTACTATTTGTACCGGATTGGAAGTTAAAAGGACGTTGACTCAACTTAAATGATTGGAATTGATCCGTCTAATTTGAGAAGTTGAGAAACGGACAAAGGCGTGCCACACGCGCGCGCGCGCGCCGCCGCCGCCGCCGGCCGGGCCAGGCACGGGCTCGGGCCGGGGCGTGGCGAGGCAGGCAGGCAGGCAGGCGGGCGTGGCATGGCGTGGCGTGTTATCTTTTTAATACCCACTAACCACGGGAGTTTTAACTCGAAGCTAGTCTGACTCCTGATCTCCTGGAGTCTCTCCATCTTCCTGTCCCGGCGCATTCCTCCGGGACCTCTCGGCTTTTCCTGTTAATCTTCCAACTCCAGTTAAAGAGAGAGGACTCATCCAGAGACAAAGTTCAGTTGCTCGATGGCCTTCCTCATCTCGTAACTCTGTGCACACGGAGGAGCGAGAGGGCAGGTGCCTCCGAATCCCTTGTCGTTCGAGACCTTGCTCGGGGGATCGGCAATTAGGTTTTTGGGGAGCGTCTACGCGACTGCCCGAAGAGTTTCCGTCTCCGTACGCCTACGTCATCGCCTTCCTGGAGGAGCGTACGCCTACGTCGTCTTCTTCCCGATCGCCGGCGTCACCATCTTCTTCCTGGAGGGAGGAAACACCTTCTTCTTCTATGGCATGTCAAGGGACGTTGCTGGAACTTCAGAATCACGGATGGGAGGGTATGATTGTTACATCATCTTTCTGTTTTATGTTTTACATGTTTCAGCAGTTCATCAGTTTGCTTCATATCTTATATCTGCTCATGCTACAAATATGCTTATGTCTGTTCATGCTAGAAATATGCTCTGCATATGTGTTTCCTTCTTACAGTTCTGTTGTTCAGTATACAGCTTTATGCTTGTTGCAGATATGAGATGTATATCATGCCATCTGTTTCTCTCTGTTATTCATGAATCAAGTTCACATGTTTTTGATCTTTATAAGTTTCACATGATATATGATCTAGCATGTATTTTCACCATGGATATAATCGATATCATGATTACAATGATTAATAATTGTTTATATGTCATCATCATGCTGTTGATTTATGGAATTAAAATGACATGGAAATTGCCTATTATCCTAACAACAAGAACAAGAACAAAGAGGAGAAGAAGCACAAAGTAAGAAGAAAGGTGCAATCAAGTCCACAATCAAGCAGCGAGTCAGAGAATGGAGATGACGATGATGAGTACTATGCTCAAAGGCTACCAAAAAGAACACTCAAGTCTAATACCAAGAGATCATATTCGAGTGTATTATTTAACTATGATTCCATAAATTTATCTACTAACACTCACATAAATATACCTATGGGTAAGTTACCATAATTTGATGGGACCAACTTTATCAAGTAAAAATATATGATAAAGACTTATCTTATTAGACTTCGTCCCAAGACGTGGAATACGGTGACCCCTGGCCAACTCGCTGGCCGCCGGCGTGACGTGACGTCTAGCTCTAGCCGCACCGGAGGGAGGTGGCGGTTTCGTGAGATGGTTGGCGCCGCAGGCCGCGCAGGCACGAGAGCAACCCCCCCAGACTTTTCTTTCCTTTTTTTTCGTTCCGATGCGCAGCGCAGCGGCTGCCGGTTGGTGTGGCGTGTGGCGCGTGAGTGACCGGCCCGGCCGCCCGCCGCGCCGACCGATGGATATGATACTGCTGCCCAGATAGAGACAGACCGCAGCTCGTGCAGCCGCAACTCTCTCAACTTCTAGAAGAGCGCCACCGACCGAACCGCTCTTGGCCCTTGCGTTTGTACGTACTGTAGTGTATGCCCAGCGGAGTAGTACAGCTTTTTTTGTTTTTTCAACAGAAAGAGTGTAGTAGTCGTGTGTGTAAGATACTCGTATGCCTTTCTAGATAGATACGAAATCATATGCGCGTACGTAGACCGAGAGCAGGTAAAAAAGACAGGTATATATTGGTGTATTTGTATGTATATGCTTATATTTTATGAGAAGGATGGTCACCTAGACAAGCGTACTAGCATGCCTCTAGATATGCCATGGTCGCCTTTTTTTTTGCTTGAACGAGACTTGTTGAGTAGCAGTACGACTTTGCCATGGAACACTCCAAGTAGCCTACTTTCTCAGTAACTGCGGCTTCTTTTTCATGCACCTTTTGCCACAAAGTCGCTAACTAGTCACTGCATATATAGGAATTTATCTCACACGTCGCGTCACGTTCTGTTAAGATAACACCTTTGGTGCTCGTCCATTTTTCTTAAAAAGAAAAAGGCGGTCCATTTGACGTCAAACGATGAAAAAATTCTCCACCATCCTGTTGGCACGCGAAATTGATCCACGCAACAACACGATAACTATCGTGCTTTCGCGACGACGAGCGATTGCTTTCCGAGCAAAGCAACAAAGGATCTTCGCTTTCGTAGAGGGAAGCCGACCGTTTTTCAGCGCAAAACGGCAAAGATCAACCAATCCCTAGGGAAGCTAGGGCTCGGCAAGAACTAGTACGAGAAAAAGTAGAACGCAATAAAAAAGTAGATGTATTTTGTGTTCGTCGGTTGATCAGACAGAAGGCAATCGGCCACACCCCATATATATATATACGGGTCCACCTGGCCTTCGGCAGGTATACAGAACATGAGTTGGATACATGTACGTGCACTTCTTTTGTATAGAAATAAAATAGAATATCCCTACTAATCCTCTGGTTTGTTGGGCTTGCAAAATACTCCTGCCGTCCAGGCAATCCGAGTAGGATTTTACCTTCCAGCCGAACAATTAGCTGGTGCAAAATCTTTCCTGATCTCCTAATCCGCCTGGAGCTTGAATAATTGTTAACTGGACCAAATAATTAGTAAATGCAGAATCCTTTTATTCCACGCCACTAAAATCTTCCCTGGCTTGCTTCCTCCATACGTGAACTCCAGCATGCATGGAACGCACTTGGCCCTGTTACAACTTTTAAGCAATGTGTCAACTAATTTTGATTAAATACTAATAACATATAATTTGGCTGGTTACAACACTTAGCCAAATTACACCATCGGTACAATTGCATTTTACCGAAAATAAAAGCAATCAACATTTTACCTCCGAACTATGTCAATGGCTTCACCGGCCACACCATAGCTTAGGACGATGTCTCCAAAATACATTGGCCAAGTATTTTCTTAGGACGATATTCAAAGAATATATCGGCCAAATATTTTCCTTAGGGCGATATTTATACAGATATATCAGCCGTACCACTATCAAGCCTCCTGCCACACACTAGGATAGTACTTCTTAAGATATTTTCCATTGAGCGCTTTAGGCAACTTCTCTCCCTGCAAAGATTGTACAAAATATGAATTTTCAGGAACAATCTATACAATACTATACGGTCCTTCCCAACTCGGCGACCATTTGCCAAATTTATTATTTTTAGTTCCAAGAGGCAAAATCGTTTTCCATACTAAATCTCCAATCTGAAACGATTTTTCCCTCTTTTATTATAGGCCCTAGCTACCCTCAATTTCTCCTTTTCAATTTCACGTAAAGCCTTTAATCTCTCCTCTGGAACCTCATCTATTCTATCCATCAGCAGATTACTGTAATCTACAGCCGACAAATCGTTTTGTTTGGCTACTCTAAGAGCTTGTAAATTAATCTCCACAGGTAGCACAGCTTCTTGTCCATACACTAACTCATACGGTGACACTTGAGTTGCTCCATGCTTAGATATCCGATGAGCCCATAAAGCTTCCGAAAGCACCTCATGCCACCTTCTCGGATGCTCTTCAATCTTTTTCTTTATAAGCTTAATCAAAATTTTGTTGCTAGATTCGGCCTGTCCATTAGCTTGAGCATAATAAGGCGACGAATTTAACAACTTAATTCTAAATGATTCGGCAAATTCACGAAATTGGTGAGACATAAAAGAAGCACCTTGATCAGAAGTCAAAGTCTGAGGAATACCGAATCTATGAATAATATGCTCCAATACAAAATTAATCACTTCTTTATGAGTCATATTTTTCAAAGGAATTGCTTCGGTCCATTTAGTAAAATAATCTGTAGCTACTAGGACGAAGCGATGACCTCTAGATGAAGCGGGATGTATTTGACCAATAAAATATAAACCCCATCCTCTAAATGGCCACGGCTTAACAATAGGGTGCAACATAGCCGCAGGCGCTAACTGTATGTCTCCAAGCTTTTGACACGCTTCACACCCCTTATAATATCGAAAACAATCTTCTAACATAGTCGGCCAATAAAAAAACCCGCTCTTTTCAATAACCATAGCATCTTATGAGGCGACTGATGTGTCCCCCATATTCCTTCATGTACTTCACCCATAGCTATTCTAGACTGATCAGAACCCAAGCACTTCAAAAGTAACCCATCTATGGTTCGGCGGTATAATTCATCATTTAACAAAGTATATTTTAAAGCTTGACGCCGAATTTTCCTATCCCTTATTTGACTTGGATCCTTTAGATAATTAATTATAGGACTTCTCCAATCACCAGGTTCTAACTCATTTATAGATTCGGTTATTTGTGAACCCTGTACCGAATCTTCTTTGCCCTGTACTGATTGTTGCTGTACTAAACTAGCACCTGATGCACCCTGTACTCCAAAACTACTAATATGTTCAGCTCTAGAACTCTCAATTCGACCCAGACCTGAACAAGTAACCAGATCAGTCTCACTTTCGACAACAGCTAGCATCGGTTTTTCTATTATTAAAAACTTTCCACTAGTAACCTGGTAACCAGATGCTTGTTGGGCCAAATGATTAGCTCTAAAATTTTCTTCTCTAGATATATGGCTGATAGTAAAAGTATCCAGAGATTTAATTATATCTAAACATCGGTCCAAATAGCTATTCAGCAACCCATCAAAACATTGAAATTCTCCATTAATCTGCTGAACTACCAAAAGAGAGTCTCCAAAGGCATCTATATCCCTCACACCCATATCAACTAAACTTTGCAAACCAAACAATAAAGCTTCATATTCGGCCTGGTTATTTGTGCAAGGATATTCTAAGCGAACCGATGTTTCATAAGCTACATTATTTGGTGAAATCAAAACGTTACCGATACCTTGTCCATCTCTACAAACCGATCCATCAAAATAAAGTTTCCATGAGCATACACTAATATGGTAGACATCTTCTTCATCTTTAATCCTATGATCAACAATAAAATCGGCGACAACTTGACCTCTCATAGCACGCAACGATTCATATGTTAAATCATATTCTACTAATGCATAAGCCCACTTTCCAATTCTACCACTAAGAATCGGCTGTTGTAACATATATTTAATCACGTCGGTTTGGCATGCAACTATACAAGTACTAGATAGCAAATAATGCCTAAACTTGGTACATGCATAATATAAAAGACAAGCATAGCCTTTCAATGAACACGTACCAACTCTCTGTGTCCATAAGACGGCGACTCACATAAGCAATGATATACTCCTTCCCGCCGTCTTCTTGTGCCAAAACCGTGCCAATCACCTTTTCTTGTGCAGCAATATATAATCTGAACGGCACACCAGACTTTGGCGCCCGAAGCACCGGAGGACTCAACAAATGTCTCTTTATATTATTAAAAGCATCACATTGTTCTGCCCCCCATGTGAATTCGGCTTCATGCTTTGGCCGAAGTAAAGGGATAAACAATTCAATTTTTCCTGCAAGGTTAGATATGAATCATCTCAAGTAATTAATTTTCCCTAACAACTTTTGCACATCCCTCTTACATGTAGGCTCCTTTAATTTCTTGATCGACTCTACACTCTTAGGATCAATCTCTATGCCATGCTCATGAATTATGAACCCTAAGAACTTGCCAGCCGACACACCGAAAGCACATTTGAGGGGATTCATTTTTAACCTATACCGGCGCATTCTCTCAAAGGCTAATCGTAAATCGGCTAAATGATGATCAAACCCATCCGATTTAACGACAACATCATCAATATATATTTCTAATATAATACCCAAAAGATCATGAAAAATCAAGTTCATAGCACATTGATATGTAGCGCCAGCATTTTTCAACCCAAAAGTCATTACGACCCACTCAAATAAACCAACAAAGCCAGGGCAACGAAAAGCAGTCTTAGACATGTCCTCTTCGGCCATAAAGATTTGATTATAACCGGCATTACCATCTAAAAAGCTAATCACCTTATGCCCGGAAGCATCATTAATCAACATGTCGGCTATAGGCATATGATATTCATCTTTAGGAGTAGCCTTATTCAAGTCTCTAAAATCAATGCATACTCTAATCTTCCCTGTGTTTTTCTTCAAAACAGGTACAATGTTAGAAATCCACTTAGCATACCTACATGGCCGAATAAACCCAGCTTTCAACAACCGATCAATCTCTTCTTTGATGTGGTCATACAAATTAGAATTAAAACGTCTAGGGGGTTGCTTATGCGGCCTGAAACCAGATTTAATAGGTAACCTATGCTCAACTAAATCTCTACTTAAACCAGGTATCTCAGTATAATTTCAAGCAAAGCAGTCAATAAATTCCCTAAGTAATGCACATACCTTGCTTTTCTGATCGGCCTCCATATTTGCATTGATGAAAGTAGGCCTGGGAACACTTCCATCACCAATATCAATTTCCTAAAGTGGATCAGCCGATGAGAACCCCTGTCCAAGCTTTTCTATGTCACCAAAATCTTCAACAGTTTCATGCATATCGTTCTTACCGGAATGATATTCCTCAGTATGCCTCTGCAACCACTTTATACTATCTTCTTTATTCATTGTTCATAGAGACAAATTATTAAGCCGAGCTATGCAAGCCGGCTATACCTTTACAGGAACAAAACCATCCCTACCAATAGCAACATAATCATAATCTGATAAGTCCCTTCCTGTCAAGCACTGCATCTCACCATGTTGCCAATCAATAGGAGCATCAGTTAAAGCAATGCAGGCTGAATTATCTGCTTCAATTACCTCTACATCATCTCCGACCCACTGAATCACACACTGATGTAGAGTAGAAGGGATGCAATAGTTTGCATGTATCCAATCATGTCCCAAAAGAATGTTATATCGCCCTTTTACGTCAACAACAAAAAATGCAGTTGGCACTGTTTTGCTTCTGACTATGAGCTCCATAACAATAACACCTTTCGCTTCAGACAAATCTCCTGTGAACCCACTAAGCCCCATGCTGGTCCTCATCAATTCACTCTCCTTTCGGCCCAATTTAGTAAAGATCGAAAAAGGCATAACATTAACCCCAGCACCTCCATCAACAAGCATGCGACCAATAGGCTTACCATCAATATGTCCCTTGATGTATAAAGGTTTTAAGTGCTTCTCGTGCTTTTCTGGCTTCTCAAATACAACGCTTTTAGGACCAAGAGCAAGCTCTGCAACTTCTATTTCGGGTGCACGAAATTCAGCAGGTAAAGCAAAAACCATGTTAACATCCATAGCAGCAGGCGTGTCATCTTTGCTCTCTGAATTCTCATCAATAATCATATTATCGTCCTCAGATTTCTCCTCCTCCATCGTGATGCGCTTTTCCTTCCAAGTCATCTTGGCAGGCACCATTGGTCTAGCTCGATTAAACCATTCATCACATTGCTTCTCTGCTTGCTCTTCTTTAATTTCTAGTGCTTGCAGCCGTTGCACTCTCCGTTTCTGTGTACGAGTGAGTCCTCTCAGGCACCACAGAGACTTTGGTTTAGTTCCCGGTGCAACTGTTCTGATCCTGGTGCCCCCCAAACTCCTAGCTCTGTGCTGCAACGCTACTGCTCTCGGCTTAAACACAGGGCCTCTGGAATAAAAATTGTTCTGCTGCACAGGCATTTGAAAGTTCACCCTCTTGTTCGCATAAGGCATGCCTCTTGCATTTCTGCCACCGCTATTTGCTGAACTGCAATGCTGAGACACGTCTTCAGAAAATTCTTGCGCTGCTGCTTTGCATGTTTAGTTTATTAGATGTTTCAACCGTGCTAGTAATTGCAGCTTGTGTTTCCTCTGAACAACTCTGTTGGCCAAGCTCTAAACTGCTACCAGCTTCCCCTGAACCTGCGACTTCTTTCTGATCTAAATCAGAGCACAAACCAATTACTATTTTCCCCTGATGTGCACATGCATCCACTTCAGATTTATCAATCACCGTAGTGCCAATTTGCAGACCATGAACAGCACTAGAACCATTTTGACCAGTTGTCGGTTGACGAGTTCCAGCCATGTCACGTAAATCTAAATTATCCGTGGGACCTCCAGGCTTGATTGGCACCCACACAGATTTGCACCCACCAACAAAATTCTTGTGGCCTGCATTATACCTCGGCGAACTATTCTGTGCAGATCCTCTCCCTTTGGATGATCCAGCTTTGACTTCCCTATGCGAATTAATAATTCCAGAAGCTGAATTCTTGCGGCCACCATGCACCACAATGGCATCATTTGCCCTAACCTCTTGATTGAACCGAGGTCTTTTCCCATAAACATGCTGTCCAAACACAGATCCTGATGCCGCCCATCCAGGTTGATAAAAACATTCTGGCCTAGTAGGATGTGGTACCCAAGGATTAAAACCATATGGAGGAATTGGTGGATACATTAGAGGTACACAGCCCCAGAATGTTGGCCCCATTAGAAATTGCGGTTGATGAGCATATGAATTTCCTTGTCTGTAAACTTGATCACAAAAACCATGACCAGAAGGAGATCTAGGACGTTTAGAACCTCCTAGCCGATTAAACACATTGTTGGCCTTCTGTGATACATATTTGTCCAACAGGTGTTTAACTATCGGCCTTAACTTTGGAACCTGTTTCTTGCCTTCATTGACTTTCCACACTCCCTCTTCTAGATTTTTTGGCTTGATCATCCTTGGAGCAGCCCTGTTATCAACAATAACATTTTTCCTTTCAAGGATTCGGCCTGATCTGACCGAATGAGCACCTTCTTGTTCTCAAAGTCAATCATATTGATAGGAAACGGGTCACTATCAAGCTTCATCTTAGAACCTTCTGTAAATGTCAATCGTCCGTCATTAATGGCCGATTGCACCTGTCGACGAAACACGTTACAATCATTAGTAGCGTGAGAAAAAGAATTGTGCCACTTACAGTAAGCTCTTTTAGCCAATTCTTCTGGAGGTGGAATTACATGACCTCCCTTTATTCTAATCTGGTTTGCTTGCAGCAAGATATCAAAAATTTTATCACACTTGCTAACATCAAAAGTATACTTAATTTCCTCTCTTCTAGCAGGTGTAGGTTTCAAAGCAGCACATACAAAAGGTTTTGACTTAGGTGCTTGTACCCATTCGGCTATGCATACATCAACATCATCATCACTAGCCGAATCGCTATCATAACCTACAACATTAACCGTATGCTTTTCCTTGTCTTTGTTTTTATTATCCCTAAACCGGCCATATTGTTTAACATCTTTAGCACGGTTTTCTTGCGCCACAGCCTTTTGTAAAACTTGATTAATATCTGAAAATTCCTGCCCTTCTAATCTATCCTTGATATGAACAAGTAAACCCGAAAAAGCAATATCAGCTAAATCCTTTTTGGCAATGATCAAGCCAAAGCACCGGTTTTTTACATCTCTAAACCGTCGAATATATTCAGAAACCGATTCATTGTACTTTTGTTTAACCAATATCAAATCAGTAAGCCTAAGTTCAGTTTCACCACTATAAAAATATTCATGAAATTTTTGTTCCAATTGTGCCCAAGTTACAATGGATTTAGGAGCAAGTAATGAAAACCAAGTAAATGCAGTACCAAATAATGATAAAGGAAATAATTTCAATTTATAAACATCTGATGTACCAACTTCACTGATTTGTGCTAAAAATTGTCCTATATGCTCAAAAGTGGACCTACCATCTTCCCCCGTAAATTTAACAAAATCTGAATTTTAAAACCACGTGGGTATGGTGTTGAATCAACATATTCAAGATAGGGTTTTTGATATGCACGAGCTTTACCTTTAGGTTCTAAACCAAGTTCTCTAAGCACATTAGCAATTTGGTATTTAAAATTCTGAGGTGGCTCTAAAGAACTAGTTTGTGGCATAGATGCAACATTGTTGTGTAACTGTAACTCTGGCAAAAGAGGTTGAGCATGCGGCACATGTTGCGGAGATACATTAAGATACATATTTGATACCGACCCATAAGGAACCCCAGTACCCATAGATGGCAAAGATGGAGCGGTGTATGATGCTGTCTGATAATAGGGTTGTTGCAAATTAAAATTCACAACTCGGTTGCCTGGCTGCAGAACCGAAGTTACAACGGCTGAATTAGTAGCACTAGGCGCAAAATTAGGTGCAAAATTATTGGCCGAATTGCTAACATAATTTCGGCCGCTCTGATAGTCACCTAAGGTAACATTAGGCTGCACAGTACTAGCTGATGCATTAACTGTAAAAGCCGCATTCGGCAACTTTGCCGAATTAGTGTTTTCAAAAGGCACAAGCTGTTTTTCAAGATTTTGATCCCTAGCTTGCAACACCGCTGAACGAACTTGTCTAGGTAAACTATTTATGATATCTTGATTAAATTGTAATTTAAACTCATCAAATTTACCAAACAAAGAATCATTCAGTGTGCGTGTCAAATTCTCTATCTGTGTACCATATTTGCTAGCTACCGATGCATCAATTAGATGACCAATTTCTTCGGAAAGTGGTGCACTTACCTCGGTGCTAGGTGAAGCAGAAGAAGCTGGTACAGCTACCTTGTAGACGGCGTTGTTCCTCGTCTTCCGGAAGCCTGCTAATTTCTTCTGTAAATTCTTCAGCCTATCTTCCTCGAGCTCCCATTCAATTTCGCGTCGATCCTCCTCAGATAGGTCCTCAAGCATGACGGCGATGATATTGTCAGGGTCGACAGTGCTACCGTCCTTGGGGTGGTCGTCACCCATTGCTGGTTTCTTCTTATTCTTCCCCAGCGGAGTCACGAATTGTGTTGGCACGCGAAATTGATCCACGCAACAACACGATAACTATCGTGCTTTCGCGACGACGAGCGATTGCTTTCCGAGCAAAGCAACAAAGGATCCTCGCTTTCGTGGAGGGAAGCCGACCGTTTTTCAGCGCAAAACAGCAAAGATCAACCAATCCCTAGGGAAGCTAGGTCTCGGCAAGAACTAGTACGAGAAAAAGTAGAACGCAATAAAAAAGTAGATGTATTTTGTGTTTGTCGATTGATCAGACAGAAGGCAATAGGCCACACCCCATATATATATACGGGTCCACCTGGCCTTCGGCAGGTATACAGAACATGAGTTGGATACATGTACGTGCACTTCTTTTGTATAGAAATAAAATAGAATATCCCTACTAATCCTCTGGTTTGTTGGGCTTGCAAAATACTCCTGCCGTCCAGGCAATCCGGGTAGGATTTTACCTTCCAGCCGAACAATTAGCTGGTGCAAAATCTTTCCTGATCTCCTAATCCGCCTGGAGCTTGAATAATTGTTAACTGGACCAAATAATTAGTAAATGCAGAATCCTTTTATTCCACGCCACTAAAATCTTCCCTGGCTTGCTTCCTCCATACGTGAACTCCAGCATGCATGGAACGCACTTGGCCCTGTTACAACTTTTAAGCAATGTGTCAACTAATTTTGATTAAATACTAATAACATATAATTTGGCTGATTACGACACTTAGCCAAATTACACCATCAACACATCCGTTCTAAAATATAATTTTTGTAGGTTCACAACTTCTAGATACAAAGAAAAAGCTATATATCTGAAAAGTCATAATGACTTACAATTTAAAATAGAAGGAGTACTTACCAGTGCTAAAGGCGGAACACAAAAAAAACTTTCTTTTTCGCTTGTTTTAACTTTGAGTTTTTTTTTTTTGCTCATTCACAACAAGTTTCCTTTCTTCTGTGATTTTAGTGAGTTATTGTGGATGGAGACTCACAACCACCTCAACACCTTTGCCGCTACGCTTCCACTGCCATTCTATCAAGCTTCTACCCCTGTTGCACACCGTGGCCACACTGTCCCACCGTAAGGGTGTCCTCAACAATATGAGACAACAGCTACTTCATATATACCATGTTATCGTCACTTCATTATATGAACCCTACATGTAAGTGATTTTTCATTCTACATATTTTCTCATCCTCTCACCCTTTATGAGCAGGCCCATAATACAGCCTCATTTCTGAGGGAGATAGGTGTGAAGATAAGAGTTGGTCTCTTCTCTTTTTCATCTTCTCTCTCTTCCACATAAGAAAAGTGTTGACATAGATTCCTATGAGCTAGCTGAAGTGACACTGTTGGGGACGCCCTAAGCAATGGAGCTCCACGCTATCCCCTGGTGGCTTGTTGAGCCATGCTTCGTGCAACTTGTCACCACCAAATATATATGTCAAGGTTGTTGAAGCTACCAGATCAAGTGTGGCCTTTCAAGATCTCCTTCAGGACTTTCAATCTTACCGCTCCGCTAGTCATGTTTCCCAGCTGCCTCAGCATTATATGCTTCACGCCAATGTTGCAAGTAACCGTCTAGATCCTTCTATATATGCCTCCATGCACAATGCGTTCATGGTTGTCGAGAAGCTACAAAGTAACGGTGACTTTAATGCCTACCTAACTATCGACCAGGAGCCCTTGAGAGTTACTAATACTCTTAGCTACAACGACAGCTCGCCGAGAGACAACTCCCCTAAGATGCGACTGAAAGCATCTAGGCCCCTAGTTGGGTTTCGGTGATTAATGACAATACGTGATTACTATGACTAACGTGTGTTTTGCAGAGGCAATTAAGTTAGGTCATGGTAATGGAGATCGATTGGGCTATCATGGTGGTCATGGCCCTACGATGGAAATCATTTCGATTTTCAAAGGATGGACGATAAGGTTAAGGATGGACTAGTTCTAAGTGTCGATTGGAGTTGAAGAGACACTTAGAGTAGTTTAAAACTTTGTTTTTCCTTTGGCCATACTATTAAGGGGGGTATGGACAGGTAGCTTGACCTAGGTGAGTCTAGTGAGTTAGGTGTGGTGCACACTTGCTAAATCTAGTACTAGGTAGCTCCTAAGAAGCCCTTAGATCCATTGGAGCAAACTTCATCTACATATGATCGAGAGTTGGAAGTGAATGGAGGGTCAAATACTGACCAGACGTTGGCTCCGGGGCAGAGTTCGGTCAGTTCATTTGATCAAGGTGAAATCGTCCGATGCGACCGGACGCTGAGAGGTGAAGTGACCAGACGCTGAGTTCCAGCGTTCGGTCGACTCCAGTAAGGTTCTAGAGAGGGGAACTCACGACCGGACGTGTCCGGTCACAACTTTAACACTGGAGTTCGGGGAGAACTGACCGGAGCGTCCGATCAACATGACCGGAGCGTCCGGTCACCCCACAGAGGCACATAACGGTTCATTTTTCAGCCATGGTTATAAATACTTCCTCCATTCGTGTGTGGGGATACTCTTGCTCATTCCAACAGCCGAGAAACACCTTTGAGAGTGCCAAGAAGAGCAAGGTCCTAGTAAGGTGATTGAGATTTGACAATCCCAAAGATAGCCCTCATTAGTGAAAGCAAGAGTAGCAAAGTGTGCATCCACCCTTCTCATTAGGCTTGTCGTGGTTAAGTGAGAGTTCGTGCTTGTTACTCTTGGTGATCGCCATCACCTAGACGGCTTGATGGTGATTGGGAGTTTGGTGATCATCCGGCGGAGCTTGCGGATGACCCAACTCAAGTTGTGAGCAGTTGTGGGTGATTCACCGTGATGGAGTGTTAAAGAATCAACCCGTAGAGAGCACTTGATCCTTGCGCGGATCAAGGGGGAGCTACACTCTTACGCGGGTGCTCCAACGAGGACTAGTGGGGAGTGGCGACTCTCCGATACCTTGGCAAAACATCGCCGCGTTCTTCCTTCTTTCTTTACTTTGTGCATTTACTTTGAGCAATTCAATTCTTGTCATTTACATTCATAGAATTGCCATGCTAAAGTAGAATTGGAATACAGGTTGCTAAACTTTTGTGTGGTAGATCAATAGAAACACTTTCTAGGCACAAGGGGTTAATTGGGCTAACCATAGAATTTAATTATTGCAAAGAAATTTCGAATTAGCTCAATTGACCCCCTCTTGGGCATCTTGATCCTTTCAATTGGTATCAAAGCCTCGTGCTCACATTTTTTGGCTTAACCACCTAGAGAAAGATGTCTCACGGGGATGGACCTCCTCATATCTTTGAGGGAGATGATTTTCCATTGGAAAATCCTCATGGAGGCGTATCTAGAAGCTCTAGATGTTGGAATACTTAGAGCCACCTCACAAAGCTTCCCAAAACCTCAGGATGCTACACACCTATAAGGCGATGAGGTGAATTATGAAAAATGGAATGCAAAGGCTCAAAACACCATCTTTAGAGGCCTTTGCAAAGATGTGTTCAACCGGGTGAGGAACCACAAAGACATCCATGCACTATGGTCGGACGTTTGTACGCTCCATGAGGGAACAAAGAGTGAGCGTGAAGAACACTATCATCTTGTCATAAAAAGCTTAACTTTTTTGAGATGCTTCCAAAAGAATGTGCTAATGAAATATACTCATGCTTAAATGTTCTTGTAGAGGAAGTCAATGGGCTTGGACTCACTCAAATGCAACCATCCGATGTTGTAAGAAAGATCTTGAGTGTCCTCCCCATTGACAAATATGGGCATATTATGACCGTGCTTCATCAAGGTGATCTTTCCACCGCTACACCGACACAAATCTTGGGAAAGATCAATGCTCATGAGATGTACATGCACATCACACCACAAGATGGCTCATCCTCCACTAAGAAGAAAGAAAAGGACTTAGCATTCAAAGCTAGCCAAGAGAAGGGCAAAGCAAGGCTTAAGTATAAGAGCTCAAGTGATGATGAAGTTGATGATGCAAGCCTTGCTCTCATGGTGAAAAGAACCACCAAGATGCTAGAGAAGCTCAACAAGAGTGGTATCAAGTTCGATGGCAAGAAGAAGAAGTTCTTCACAAGCTCTAGAAGAAAGCCAATCTCAGAGATGGATTGCCACAATTATGGAGAACTTGGTCATCTAGCACATCAATGCATAAAGCCCAAGAAAGACAAGTACAAGAACAAGTACAAGGGCAACAAAGATGACTCAAGCAATGAAGAAGAAGATGAGAAGAAGAAAAATAAGCCATACAAAAAGAGAGATGGCAAGAAGAACTTCCATAAGAAGAAGAAAAGTGGAAAGGCATACATCGTTGACGATTGGCTCATGGATATTGATTCATCTAGTGGCTCATCCGATGATGATAGTGACAACGAGAAGGTGGCCGCCATTGTTATTGACTCTTCATCATCTTCACCGCCACCACCACCATCATCCTCTACACACCTATGCCTTATGGCCAAGGGTGATCGCAAGGTATCAAATGATGATAGTAGTGGTGATGAACATGCTAGCAATGATGATAGCGATAGTGATAATGATGAATATGAATCACCTTCTTATGATGATCTTGTTAAATTGCTAAATCAATACACTAAGATCATTAGAAAGAGTAGAGCTAAAAATGAAAACTAGAAGCTAAGAATGATTCTCTTTTAGCTAAATGTGATATAGCCGAAAAGGCTAATGTTGAGCTTAGAGAAGCAAATGATGCTATATCATCCAAACTCAAGGAGCTCAAATCTTCTAAGAAATAGCTTAAAGATAAACATGATAAACTTGAGAGGATACACAATGAGCTCATCACTAGCCACAACAAGCTAAAAGAAGAGTATACTACTCTTAAGATTAATCATGATAATCTTGTCATTGCTCAGGAATTTCTATCCAATGAGCCACATGATGCTACTAACAATGTTGTTAAGATTGATATAGCTACATCATGTGATGATTTGATCATTAAGAGCATTGGGCAAAGTTCTAGTAGCAAGGGCAAGCAAGTGGTTGAGGCCGATGATTATGATGAGTTTGTTAAGCTCAAGAATGACAATGAAAAGCTCAAGAAAGATCTTAAAGAGATCAAAAGCCACAACACTATTATGCTAGAAACTCTTGATCATGATAGTGATTTGACTCTTAAGAATAAGAAGCTCAAAGAAGAGAACAAGAAGCTCAAGGAAGAGAAAAATAATGATGCTCTCAAGAAAGAGAACAAGAAGCTCAAGTTGGAGAAAGAGCATCTCAAGATTAGATTGAGCAAGTTCACAAGAGGCAAGCATCTTCAAAGTGAGCTACTAATGAACATCGTCATGAAGATAGATAGAAGTGGCATTGGGTACTTGGCAAACTAAGAGAAGAAGGTTCAAGCTCAACAACAACACAAGACAAAGCCAAAGCTAAAGAGATGTTTTGAGTGTGGACAAGAAGGCCACTTTGCCCATGAGTGCCAAACTCCACCACCACAACCCTTGCCCAAGCATGCTAGACCTTTTGCCTTCAATGCTCATTACATGATTAGAAAGGATTCTAGTGGAAAGATGAAAGTCATGTTCTTAGGACCTCCAAACAAGGATAGGCCTAAGAAAATTTGGGTTGCAAAGTCACTTGTTGAGAAGGTGAAGGGCCCTCAACAAGTTTGGGTTCCTAAAGCTTGATCTCTTATGTGTAGGTGAACTACAAAACCGGTGGTTGCACACAACATATGACCGGTGATCCTCGTATGTTCACCTCACTAAATGAAGAAGTAGATAGACAAGAAAAAATCATATTTGGAGATAATTCAAAGGGTAAGGTTAAAGGATTAGACAAAGTGGCAATATCAAATGATCATTCTATCTCAAATGTGCTATATGTTGCTTCATTGAGCTTCAACTTGCTATCCGTTGGACAATTGTGTGATCTTGGCTTCCAATGCTTGTTTACCGAGAAGGAAGTGGTTGTATCTAAAAAGGATGATGATCAAGTGATATTTAAAGGATTTAGCTACAACAACCTATATCTAGTGGATTTCACCTCCGAAGATGCTAACTTGAAGACATGCCTATTCACCAAAACAACACTTGGGTGACTATGGCATAGAAGACTTGCTCATATTGGGATGAGCTCACTCAAGCAGCTAATGAAGAATGATTTGGTGAGAGGGTTGAAGGATGTGAAGTTTGAGAAGGATAAGCTTTGTAGTGCATATCAAGCCAGCAAGCAAGTTGCAAATACTCATCCAACAAAAGCTTTTATGTCAACTACAAGAGTGCTAAAACTTCTTCACATAGACTTATTTGGATCAACAACATACAAGAGTTTGGGAGGAAATCTTTATTATCTTGTGATTGTTGATGACTATTCAAGATACACATGGGTATTCTTCCTTCATGACAAATCCGAAGTTGCATCTTGCTTCAAGAAGTTTGCCAAGAGAGCATAAAATGAATTTAAAGTGAAGCTCAAGAAGATTAGAAGTGACAATAGGAAGGAATTTGACAACACAAACATAGAAGCCTATTGTGATGAAGTTGGGATCAAGCATGAGGTCTCCGCAATATATACTCCTCAACAAAATAGTGTAGTTGAGAGAAAGAACCGGACATTAATCACTCTTGCAAGAACAATGCTAGATGAGTACAACACCCCCGAAGCTCTATGGGCGGAAGCTATCAATACCGTATGCTATGCATTAAACCACCTATTCCTTCAAAAGTTTTTTGGCAAGACACCTTATGAGTTGCTCAATGGGAAGAAGCCAGACGTCTCTTTCTTTAGGGTGTTTGGTTGTAAATGCTACATCTACAAGAAGCGGCAACACCTAGGGAAGTTTTAAAGACGTTGTGATATTGGTTTTCTTATTGGTTACTGTCGATGTTTCACCACCGATAGCCTGCCACGGGGGTACCCAGGGCAGTATGTTCGGGCTTCGGCGTATGCCGAACTCGATGGTTAATGCAAGACACAGTCGATTTATTCTGGTTCAGGCCCTCGATCGTAGATCGAGTAATAACCTTACGTCCAGTCGGCGTTAGCCTTTGCGTTGGATTGATTGTCAAGTGTTGTGTTGTACAATGGTCGTCTGGCGCTCCTGTGTCGATCCTCCTCTATCTGCTGATCTAGGGACCCCTGCCCTCCTTTATATAGTCCAGGAGAGGCGGGAGTCCTAGTCGGTTACAAAGTAGAGATCCTAGTAGGATTATGTGTAACTAGTTCTAGTAGGATTACATGTAGGGAATCCTATTTGGACTAGGTTTTATTCTCTCTTCTCCGTGGGGAACCTTATGGGTCCCGCATCGACAAGCCCCCGAGCATTTCATGATTGAGCTTCAAGGGCCGGGTTGTTGTAGACTTTTCCGGGTTCTTTTTTGAAGCGAGATCTTGAGATGGTCTTCTTTGTCTTTTCTTCAGCTGATGTGCACTTTTGGACAAAAGTGCACTCAGTGAGTGTAGCCCCCGAGCCTCTTGCTTGTTGGGACAAGAAGCCAGAGGGTCCCTTTAGTCTTCTTGGTTGCTCCGAGTTCTTTTTTGGTGGGTGCAATTTTTCGTAAAAATTGCACTCACTGAGTGTAGCCCCCGAGCCTCTTGCTTTTGTTTGCAAAAGTTGGAGGGTCCAAATTCTTGTAGCCCCCGAGCCTCTTGCTTTTGTTTGCAAAAGTTGGAGGGTCCAGATTCTTGTCTTCAAAAAAAAATTTTGGGGTTATGTATCCCGCAGCCCCCGAGCCTTCTCCGAGTACTTTTCTTTAGAATAGAAATCGGATGAAGGGTCTTGATGTGTTGTCTTTGTTGTAGTCTTGAGTACTTGTATTCTTGGTCTTTCATCCTTGAATTCGAGCCCCCGGGCATAGTTGAAGCGAATGCCGAGCTCCCGAGCTTAGTGTTTGACTAAGCCGTGATGCTCTTCCGAGTTGTTTTTTATTCATCCGGGTTGTTTCTAGACCTCTCTGGTTCTTGATGTACCTCTTCCAGGTTGTTTGCACTTCGTCCGGGTTCTTTCTGAACTTGTATGTACCTTATCCGGGTTGTTTTCTGAACTTGTATGTACCTTGTCCGGGTTGTTTTCTGATCAATCCGGGTTCTTTCTGAATTTGTCTTGGTACTTGCAGCATCTCTTCGGGGTTGTTTTATGATCCGGGTTCTTTCTGAATTTGTATGTACCTTGTCCAGGTTGTTTTCTGATCAATCCGGGTTCTTTCTGAACTTGTATGTATCTTGTCCGGGTTGTTTTCTGATCAATCCGGGTTCTTTCTGAACTTGTATGTACCTTGTCCGGGTTGTTTTCTGATCAAACAAGGTTGTTTCTGGACTAGCTCTTAGGAGCGTGTTTTTCTTGATCTCACGGTACGGATGTAGCTCCCCTGCATGTTAAACATAAAAATATGTTGTAAATGACATTCCAGATATGAAGTGGGGAGCATGTCCCGTATTTGAATAATCAATCAGGGGCGGGCCCCGGCATTATGAAATGCATATAAACTTTTTGCGTCTTGCTCTTGCTAGGCCATGCAAATTCCTCAGGTAGTGTCCTATTACGTTTAAGCACTTGAATCTCGCGTGTGGTTCAGAGGTTCATTGACGTGACCATCCGTTCTAGTAGACAAGCTTCACGGATTAAGGTTTGTTCTACCTGAGGACTTTAGCGACCGTTAAGAGAAGACTTAGAGCACTTATGTTTGCTCACATGATGATTTTTTGTGTCTTCCCTTGCTAGGTCGGTTAATTTTCTAGGTAGTAGCCTATTACGTTTAAGCACTTGAATCTCGCGTATGGTTCAGAGGTCTATTGACGTGACCACCCGTATGGTTCAGAGGTTCTTTGACGTGACCATCCGTATGGTTCAGAGGTTCATTGACGTGACCATCCATTCGAGAAAACAAGCTTCACGAATTAAGGCTTACTATCCGAGAAAATTAACAGCCGTTAAGGGAAGATGATATGGCCACATAGGCATATGAATAATATCCGGAATATATAAAAAATGAGATGTGACTTAGCTTGGTTCTCCCTGCTGTGGCGGAGACTGGGGATCGTTTAGCCGGTACTTCTGCAATTAGTAAGTCTCAAACTTTTACAGCCCTTCCTGGGGTTTCTTTCAGATTTGATGATGTATATGAAGAGTATGTTCCTCGTCTAGTCCCTCGCGGTCCTCGCAGTGTCCCGAAGAGGGGGCGAATGGATGGGTCCTCATCTGGCTTGCCTGTCTCCAAGAAGCCTCGCAGACCAAGTACTCCCTCAGGTACTCCAGTTGTTGCTAGCATGCTCTTAGGTGAGCACATTTAGTACTCTTTGTTCTTTTATTTTCATGTTTCTCTCTTGAACCGAGTACTTTTCATCTCTTTTTCAGCAGGTGCTCTGGTTTCGCTGGCTGAGGAAGAAGAGGATGATGAAGTTCCCCTTATCATGCGGCGGTGAGTTGTTTTTCATATTCTTGTTGCATTGAATTTTTCCTCTTTGTTTTTAATTTTAGTCTTGAACTTTTTTGAAGTAATCGGAGGTCGGGTGTGAGTTCTTCCGAGGCTCTCGCGCCGACTTCTTTCGAAGCTCCGGGGTTGAGTTCTTTGGTTGCTTCTGCCCCGAGCTGTACTGCTCCTCCGGTGCGGAGTTCTTCCACGGCTCCAGCTCCGGCTTCTTCCGCGGCTCCGCTGTCGGCTGTCCCGCTCCCGTCGCTGGGTGGCGGGGACGTCTTCGCCGTCGTGGTTCCCCCTGCGAGGCCTTCTCTTGGCTTCGCAAAGAAAAAAGTAGTCGGGTGAGTAGATTCTTGATTCATCTTTTTGGCTTTTATCTTCCTTCCTCTGGTTCTTATTGGTGCTTCCTTTTATCACTTTTCAGTGCTTCGCCTTCTCTAATTTCTTCATCAACTTCTTCTTTGCCTCCCGCCGTGCCAACGAGTTCTGAGCCTCGAGACTCACAACATTCTGTTGATGAAGTCACGGCGGGGGCTTCAGAGCTACCTAGCGGAGTTGCTGATTTGGTCGCTCCGGAGGTAACTGTGGCCATCGCGCCGGGTTCTTCTGGGGGTTTGGCTCCGGCTTCCCTGGAGGTTGCTCTGGTCGCTCCTGCTTCGCCCCAGCCGGCTTCTCTTTCCCCTTCTTTTGCCTCCGGCGGCCCCTCCCTGTCTGATGACGTGGTGCAACAGTTCGATGCCACTCATCGGTTATCGGAGCTGACTGCAGCCTGGGGGAGCTTGTCGACTCTTGCGACTTCTTTTGGTAAAAAGCTCCAGGTAAGTTTTACTGCCACTTCTCTTTTGCATACTTGTTTTTCTTCTATCCTTACGCCTTGCTTCTCTTTGCCTCTTTCTGCCCAGTCTTTTTCTCGTGATCATTCTGGCTTCTTTTTCTCATCTGAAAATGAGAGGAAGTTGTCTTCAGAGGTGGACGCTCTGAAAGCCGATCTTGACCTTCTCCGGGTTGAGTTGGAGACAGAGCGTCAATTGCACCAAAAGGAGGAGAAAGCCCTTCGCGCTCGGGTAGTGGAGACGGAGAAACAGAGAGATGCTGCGGTGGAGTCTGCGAAGAATGAATGCAAAGGTGCCGCGGGTTCTGCCTGTTTCTTCTTGTATTTTGACTTCTTTTTCCGCTGACTTGTTCTTTGGTGTTCTGTCTAGCTCTCCGAGTTGAGAAACAAAAGCTCTCGGAGAGTATTGATGAAATGAAGGCCCTTGTCCGTTCTAGTCATAATAGAGCTGAGGAGGTAAACACTCATGCTGAGGAAGAACTCGCCCTTGCTAGGCTGATTAGGCGTGGAGCTGACAGAGATCTTGTGCAGGCCCAAAAAACCATTGAAGGCTTGTCCAAGAAGCTGGCGACGGCTACCGAGAATTGGAATGCCTTGTGGAAATCTTTTCGCTCGGTGGCCGATGTCCTTCGGACTCCAACGGATGATGGGCAATCTTGGGCGCAGTTCATTCCCTGGATTCCGACTCGTTTCCAAGAGTTCGCGAAGAGGTGCGCCCAAGTATGTACCAAGAATGTGCTGGCCTAGGTCCGGGTCCTTGCTCCGGAAGCGCCTCTCTCCAAAATAGCGGAAGAAGCTGAAAGCCAAGAATATCTTGACGCCGTTGAAAGGATGGAACCCGAGGTTGAAGATCTAGCCAGTAGGGTTGTAGATAGTCTAAATATTGATATTTCCCTTTCTAACGACAACACCTGACTTGGTTGAGCGTCCTCTTGTAATATTACACTTCTTTTTAAATGAAGATTCTTTATCTTTGTTGATGTATTCTTTGCATGGGTGTGGTTGAAGTTACTTGACTTGCTGAGTACCTTGTCTTGTTCCCGTCTCTGCTTCGTAAGACAAACTCTGTGCGTTATCCTGACAAGGCCCCTCGATTTGTCGAGTACTTTTATTTTCTTCTTTCCTTTGTGATTCGTCGAGTGCTTTGTCCGTGCTATGACTTGTTAGATGTAGATCTTTTGTGTTAACAACCTTTCGCCTGCGCTGTGTAAAACGACTCGGTATAGAAAGTTGCCTCGACAAACTTCGTTGTCCGAGTGCTTTCTTGAGTGGCGCTTGTGCTTTTGTGAGAAAAAAGTATTTCTATCTGGATGTAGCCCCCGAGCCTCTTGCTTTTCGGAACGAAGTGCTGGAGGATCTTTTGAAGTTAAATTTCGGTCGACTCAGCCGATTTGCTTTTTGTTAGCTTTTAGCTACCCTCATTGGCGAGTTGAAGCGTTTCTTCAGCTATTTTGCTCTTGGCCAGGATGCTCAGGCATGTTTTCAGCCATTTTGCTTTTTGTTTCGGGTGTTAGCTTTTTAGCTACCCTCATCGGCGGGCTCAAGCATTTTTTCAGCTATTTTGCTCTCGGCCGGAATGCTCAGGCATGTTTTCAGCCATTTTGCTTTTTGTTTTGGGTGTTAGCTTTTTAGCTACCCTCATCGGCGGGCTCAAGCATTTTTTCAGCTATTTTGCTCTCGGCCGGAATGCTCAGGCATGTTTTCAGCCATTTTGCTTTTTGTTTCGGGTGTTAGCTTTTAGCTACCCTCATCGGCGGGCTCAAGCATCTTTTCAGCTATTTTGCTCTCGGCCAGAATGCTCAGGCATGTTTTCAGCCATTTTGCTTTTTGTTTCGGGTGTTAGCTTTTTAGCTACCCTCATCGGCAGGCTCAAGCGTTTTTTCAGCTATTTTGCTCTCGGCCGGAATGCTCAGGCATATTTTCAGCCAGTTTGCTTTTTGTTTCGGGTGTTAGCTTTTTAGCTACCCTCATCGGCGGGCTCAAGCGTTTTTTCAGCTATTTTGCTCTCGGCCGGAATGCTCAGGCATATTTTCAGCCATTTTGCTTTTTCGTGAAAACAACTCGTTGTAGTTCGTGACAAGATATGCTGTGGATGAATATCATCTTTATTGATCATGAGTATAAACTAATACATATGTTGTTTAAGAGTATTGTCTTTCGTTGATTGTAGGTTCCTTGTGGCTTGCATATCTGTTTTTTCTTGAGTTGTTTTTACGCGTAGAATCTTCTTAGCTGGCTGATGTGCCATGTATTGCTGACTTCTTTTTCATCTTCGGTCATCAACTTGTATGTGCTTGGTCCGGTGACTTTTGTGACAATGAACGGGCCTTCCCATGGACTGAGTAGCTTATGTCGTCCATCAGTCTTTTGTATCCTTCTTAGTACTAAGTCTCCAACTTGTAGTGATCGTGGTTGGGTACTCTTGTTGTAGTGCCGTCTTAAACCTTGTAGGTATCTGGCTGATTGGAGGGTAGCGTTTATTCTGACTTCTTCTGAGCTGTCGAGTTCTAATCTTCTTGTGTGTTCTGCTTCTCCTTCATCATATTGTTCTATTTTTGGGGAAGTCCAGATCAAGTCGGCGGGTAGTACGGATTCTGACCCATAAACTAGGAAGAAGGGTGAGTGGCCTGTTGCTCTGCTTATTTGAGTTCGTAGCCCCCATACTACTTTCGGTAATTCTTCAATCCATTTGGACCCATAGTCCACTAGTTCTTCGTATAACCTAGGTTTTAATCCGGCTAGTATGAGTCCGTTAGCCCTTTCTACTTGTCCGTTGGCTTCTGGATGTGCAACGGACGCATAGTCTATACTGAAACCGCAGTCTTGTGCCCAGCTCTTGAATTCCGTAGCCGTGAAGGGGGAGCCTAGATCTGTGATGATTCGATTGGGCATGCCAAAGCGGTGCATAATGTCTTGGATGAACTCAACTGCTTTGGTTGCGCTGTACTTTGCGAGCGGTTTGTATTCAATCCACTTGGTGAATTTGTCGATTGCTACGAAGATGTACTCGAAACCGCCTTTTGCTTTTTTCAAGGGTCCTACTTGATCTAGCCCCTAGCAGGAAAAAGGCCAAGCGGGTGGGATGTAGATAAGATTGTGAGCTGGTATATGGGCTTGTCTTGCAAACATTTGGCAACCTTTGCATTTTCTGACAAGCTCTTCGGCGTCTTTTAAAGCGGTTGGCCAGTAGAATCTGGCGCGAAATGCTTTGCCAACCAGTGTCCTTGAGGCGGCATGATTTCCACAGCAACCTAAGTGTATTTCATTTAGGATTTCTTTGCCTTCTTCAAATGAGACACATTTTAGCAGTACTCCTGATGATGCTGCTCTTCTGTAGAGTTTATTCCCTACTAAAACGTAGTTTTTGCTTCTGCAAACAACTTGTGTGGCCTCTGCTTTATCTGCTGGCAGTTTATTTTCTTTGATATATTCAATGAAATCTTGGGTCCATGATGTGTTGATTGTCAAGATCTGAACGCTTTTAGCCTGAATTTCATTTGTTGTTTCACCGGGTTGTTTGATAGAGGGAACTGATAGCTCTTCTATGAATACGCCGGGTGAAACCTTTGTTCTGTCTGATCCGAGCTTGGCAAGGACATCTGCTGTAATGTTAGAATCGCGTAGGACATGTAAAATTTCTAATCCTTGGAAGTGTTTTTCAAGTTTCCGTATTTCAGCACAATAAGCACCCATATTTTCTTTGGTGCAGTCCCAATCTTTGTTGACTTGGTTGATGACCACTGCTGAATCGCCGTATACGAGTAATCTTTTTATTCCGAGGGTAATCGTGACTCGTAGCCCGTGGATGAGGGCTTCGTATTCTACTTCGTTATTTGTAGCTTGCCATAATATCTGAAGGACGTACTTGAGTTGTTTTCCTTCTGGAGAAATGAGGAGGACGCCTGCACCGGCCCCGCCTAGTTTGAGTGATCCGTCAAAGTACATTTTCCAGTGGTCGAGGATTGTATCTGATAAGGGCTGTTGAATTTCTATCCATTCGGCCACGAAATCGGCGAGGGCTTGAGATTTGATTGCTTTCCGTGGGGTGAAATTGATATCAAGAGCTCCAATTTCAACTGCCCATTTGGATATGCGCCCTGTGGCGTCTTTATTGTGTAGGATGTCTCCGAGTGGAAAATCTGTCACTACGGTAATCTTGTGGCTTTCGAAATAGTGGCGAAGCTTCCGTGAGGTAATGAGTAGAGCGTAGAGTAGTTTTTGTACGTGTGGGTACCGGATCTTGGATTCTGACAGTACTTCGCTGATGTAGTATACTGGACGTTGCACTTTATACACGCGCCCTTGTTCTTCTCTTTCTATGACTATTGCTGTACTGATTACGGTGGGAGTTGCCGCGATATATAGCATCATGTCTTCATCCTTCTTTGGAGGTGTCAGGATGGGCGATGAAGTGAGGTATTCTTTAAGTTTTTTGAAAGCTTCGTCGGCTTCTATTGTCCACTCGAACTTGTCTGTCTTCTTTAGTAGTTTAAAGAAAGGTAACCCCTTTTCGCCGAGTCTTGATATGAAACGGTTGAGGGCCGCCATGCATCCTGTTAGTTTCTGCACATCTTTGACACTCCTAGGTGGCCCATTTCTGTTATAGCTCGAATTTGCTTGGTGCTGGCTTCGATCCCGCGCTGACTAACCAAAAATCCGAGTAGTTGTCCTGAGGGAACTCCAAATACACATTTATTTGGGTTCAATTTCCATCTCCATTTCTTCAAGTTTTCGAAGGTTTGCTTTAAATCTTCAATTAGAGTGTCTAGGTTCTTTGTTTTCACCACCACATCGTCCACGTATGCTTCCACATTTTCACCTATTTGATTCCCAAGGCAAGTCTGGATAGCTCTTTGGTACATGGCGCCTGCGTTCTTTAGTCCAAACGACATGGTCTTGTAGCAGTAGGCGCCAAACGGGGTGATGAAAGATGTCTTGCTCTGGTCTTCTTCTTTTAGTGCGATCTGGTGATACCCTGAATAGCAATTGAGAAAAGATAATAACGCAGATCCTGCTGTTGAGTCAACTATCTGGTCAATGCGTGGTAGCCCGAACGGATCTTTTGGGCAATGTTTGTTGAGATCTGTGTAATCGACGCACATACGCCACTCGTCCGTGTTTTTCTTCTGTACAAGGACCGGGTTGGCTAGCCAGTCTGGATGAAGGATTTCCCTGATGAATCCGGCTGCCATCAGTTTTGTTATTTCCTTTTTAATTGCTGCCTTCTTGTCGGGTGAGAATCGTCGTAACCGTTGTTTTACAGGTTTGGAGCCTTCGTTAACATCAATTCTGTGCTCAGCCAACTCCCTTGGGACTCCTGGCATGTCGGCTGGCTTCCAGGCGAAGATATCTCTGTTGTCCCGAAGAAAGTTGGTGAGCGCGAGTTCCTATTTTGCCGAGAGGTGAGCACTGATAGTTGCTGTCTTGGAGGTGTCGCCTGTGCCTAAGTCGATTTGCTTGACGTCGGCTTCTTTTGGTGGTGCGATGATACTGGGTTTTTTAGCCGGTATTTCTAATTCTTCTTGGCTTGTTTCTGCAGCGATTGCGGCTATTTCTTTTCTTCCATTGTCGGGTTGTGCTTTAGCCGCAATTTGGATTGCCTGAACGTCGCAATCAAAAGCGCGCTTTAAATCGCTTCGAAGAGAAAGGATACCGTGGGGTCCTAGCATCTTAAGCAGTAAGTACGGATAATGTGGTATTGCCATGAATTTGGCCAGTGCTGGACGTCCTAGGATTGCATGATATGATGAATCAAAGTCGGCGACTTCAAATTTGATAAACTCTGTTTGGTAGTTTGAAGGAGTTCCAAAGGTAACAGGTAAAGTAATTTGTCCAAGTGGCATGGCTGCTTTGCCGGGTACTATTCCGTAAAAAGGTGTGCTTGTTGGTGTAATCATCCCGGCGAGTTGTAGTCCCATTTTCCTTAGAGTTTCTGAAAAGATGATGTTAAGCCCAGCTCCTCCATCGATTAGTACTTTGGTGACGGTCATGCCAGCTATAGTCGGATCCAGAACCAATGGGTAATGGCCTACGTTCCCCACGCTAGTCCATTGGTCTTCTCTGGTGAATTGGATAGGATACTGTGACCAATTGAGGTATCTTGGTGTAGCCGGTTCTGCTGTCATAATGGTCCGCAGTGCTAGTTTTTCTTGATGTTTGCTTCTGCAATCCGGAGCCCCTGAGAAAATCACTGCTACCGTTCCCCTAGGTTTTTGGAATCCTTTGTCTTCGTGGTTGTCTTCTTCTCTTTTCTGATTGTCCTCTTTGGTGTCTTCCTTACTATCTTTTCTTGTGTATCGATCTTTGAAAGTATAGCAATTTCCGATGGTGTGCCTCCCACTAGGGTGCAATGGGCAACGTATGTTTTCAATGTCATCATATCTTCTGGGTTTGTTGAACTTCTTTGGTTTGTCGGCCATTGCCACAGTATTGTCTGGCCTACGTTTTCTTTCTTGATGTCTGCTATTTCGATGATTTTGCTTGTCCGAGTTGTCCTGGTTGTTTCTGTCCAGGAACCTTTCTCATGTTTTTTCTTCTACAGTAATCATCTTTTCTACTGTTCGTCTGAATTCTTCATTGTTTCTCGGATTTTCTTTGCAGAAGTCTTGAAATTGCCACCTAGCCATGATTCCGTGAGAGAAAGCTTCAATTACTTCTCGTTCGGTTATGTCATGCACTTGAGCTCGTAGTTCGTCGAATCGTCGATAGTAATTTCTGAGACTTTCACCTCCCTTTTGCTTGAGTCCTTTTAATTCTGCATGGGTGATTGGATGTGTAATGATTCCTGCAAAATTCTCACAAAAAGCTCTTTGCAAATCCTCCCAATTTCTGATAGATCCTGGGTTCAGTTTGTCGAACCATTGGAGAGGCATGGCTTCCAGTGCCATGGGAAAGAACAGGGTTTTGATATCGTCGTCTCCTCCGGCTAGTTCAATTGATTGTGAATATATTCTGAGCCATTGCCTTGGTTCAGTTTTGCCATCATACTTGGAGTGGTTAGACGATTTGAATTTGTGAGGTAATCGTACCAATGCAAGCCTGTTCGCGAAACAGGGGAATCTGTCGTGCGTCTTGGTTTCTTTGAATTCGGATTCGGCACCTTCTTCTGGCCAACTGTCGTTTTGACAGGAATAATCTTGCGAGATTGTCTGGGTAGGTACCCTACTCCTGGTCTTCTTTGGTGGTTCAAATCGGTGGCCTTGATTATGTTCCTTCCTACTTCCTTCGTCATGGCTTCCACCCGGCCCAAGTCTTTCGAAAGCGGATTTCCTTTGATTTTGATCTTCTTGCCTGTGGGTTGTTGATCTGGCGGGTAGTCTTGATCGAGCTCTCTCTTCATGCATTTTCGGGATCGTTGGTCGGAGCAAGTCCTGGAGCTGTTCATACTTCTCACTGGGATGTGAAGTTTTTCCGAGTTCTTCTAATGCTTCTCGAATCTTATCGTAAGGTGTATTCGCCGTGCGTCTCCCCTCGACTTCTCGTTGCGATTTTCTTTTGTCGTACTCCACCAATTCTGACTCGTATCTGATCCAAGCTTCCCTGCGCTGCCTAGCATGGTGTTGACGCCCTTGCTTCAACTTGTTTTTTCTTTCTCTAGCTTGTTTCTGACTATCTGTTTCTCCGTCGTAGCCTTGGGCAAAAGGTGATATGTTGGATTCTGATTCATCTGATGATCTGACATCGGGTACTTCTGGGGGATTTAATGGTGACCGCGGTCGTCGAACCATGAGCACTTCTCGCGCATGAGCCATTCTGTTATTGGCGTTAGTTTTCATGCTGTCGGAGTTGTTAATAACTTTAGTGGATGCCTCGGTGTCGTAGATCGAGTCTCCTTCTTGGTAGGGTAGAATTGTTGTCGTCGTCGTGCTGACTAGTTGGGTACCGCTGTCCTCAGGAACAGAACCTGGCCAGTGGATGATGCAGTCCTGGGATGTTATTGTTAGCACGAGACCCTCCTGAGCTCCTGTCAGTGGTATCCCGCATCCTGGATTGAAAGATCTTTCGAACTGTCCCTGATAGGATTTTGCCATGTTGTCGAGCCCAAATGGAAAAGAACTCGACTTCTTGGAAGAACTCTGAGGGTAATCCGAGTTGTTTTGGGTTGTGCTCTGGAATCTTGCCAAAAAAGAACTCGGTTTTTTGAAAGCACTCGGATAAAACTTCGCCTTGATGTTTGAATTCGAATCGGATATGAGTGGCTGTGAGATCTGATTTGAATCGGATACTGTGAGTTGTGCGAATCTTCTGGTGAGCTGATCCGTTGTAGTTGGTGAAATATGAAATTCTTTATGATGATCTGGATCTTTGAGGAGATGGCCCTGAAGCTTGCCGTTGTTGTCCGCCTCGCAGATCCACGAGCCGAAGATGAAAGTTGATCCCGTCGGGAAGATTATGTTGTCTAGGTCCATCGAGTTCTCGGATGCAAAATCGCCGAAGTCCCCTACCTGGCGCGCCAGCTGTCGATGTTTCACCACCGATAGCCTGCCACGGGGGTACCCGGGGCAGTATGTTCGGGCTTCGGCGTATGCCGAACTCGACGGTTAACGCAAGACACAGTCGATTTATCCTGGTTCAGGCCCTCGATCGTAGATTGAGTAATAACCTTACGTCTAGTCGGCGTTAGCCTTTGCGTTGGATTGATTGTCGAGTGTTGTGTTGTACCATTGTTGTTCTATCTCAGGAGCCCTGCCCTCCTTTATATAGTCAGGAGGCCAGAGTCCTAGTTCGTTTATAATGAGATTTCCTAGTAGAATTACTTAATAGCTATACTACTAAGATTACATGAGGAGAATCCTAGTTGGACTAGATCTTCTCTCCCCCTTGCGGGGTATCCTGTGGGTCCCGCATCGACAGTTACTCATCAAAGGCCAAAGCATATAGAGTATTTAATCATGCCACCGGCTTGGTTGAAGAAACATATAATGTGGAATTTGATGAATCTAACGGCTTCTAAGGAGCATATGAGAATCTTGATGATGTAGGTGATGAACCATTGAGGGAGGCTATGAAGAATATTCCAGTTGGAGACATCAAGCCTAAAGATGATGAAGACGATATACAAGTAATTGATCCATCTTCTTCATCAAATGTGCCACAAGATGGTGATGAAGATGGGAGAGTAGAAAATGAAGACACTCATGTCTCTCATGATCAAATGGTGGTACAAGCACAAGATATTGATGCTCCACAACCCCCTCCTCAAGTGGTCAATAGAAGAAACACACCTCTACTACAAGATCATCCGCATGATCTCATCATAGGGAGTCCATCAATGGGTGTAATGACTCGCTCACAAAAACTTGCCTCATTTATTGCACATCACTATTTTGTCTCTTACTTTGAGCCTACTAAGGTAGAAGAATCTCTTCAAGATCCAGATTGGATAAATGCCATGCATGAAGAGTTGAACAACTTCACCCGCAATGAAGTTTGGACTCTTGAAGAGCGACCAAAAGGTGCAAGAGTCATTGGAACAAAGTGGGTGTTCCGCAACAAGCAAGATGATCAAGGCATAGTTGTGAGGAACAAGGCAAGACTAGTTGCAAAGGGGTTCTCTCAAGTTGAAGGTTTGGATTTTGGAGAGACCTTTGCACCGGTTGCAAGACTAGAAGCCATTCGTATCCTCCTTGCATATGCATCACATCATGACATGAAATTATATCAAATAGATGTGAAAAGTGCATTTTTAAATGGCTTTATTAATGAACTAGTCTATGTTGATCAACCTCCTAGGTTTGAAGACCCTAGATATCCTAATCATGTTTATAGGTTGTCCAAGGCGTTATATGGGCTTAAGCAAGCCCTAAGAGCTTGGTATGAGTGCCTTCGGGATTTCCTCATTGAGAAGGGCTTTACCATTGGAAAGGTTGACACCACACTATTCACCAAGAAGCTTGATGGGCATATCTTCATTTGTTAAGTGTATGTTGATGATATCATCTTTGGATCATCAAATGAAGATTCTTACAAAGAGTTTGGTGAATTGATGTCGAAAGAGTTTGAGATGTCAATGATTGGAGAGCTTACATTCTTTCTTGGTTTTCAAGTCAAGCAAATGAGCATAACACTAGTGATATGACATATAAAAGATTCAAAGTAGAGAGTACACATGTCAAATATCACGATCACGTAGATATCACTATCACATAAATGTAGTTTGATGCATGAAAGTAAACACACACGAATGCATAATAGTGTATCACACATAAAAACCAAATATAATAGATAAACTAAGCTCTCCCTAGATAAGTAGTCGCTCCCCCTAAGTCTAACATACTCGACCCCTCTCACCTTTTGGCGTCAAACACCAAAACCTAAGGGTCGGTCGACGGGGCTGCAGCAGACGAGTCGAGCGCTGAGGTACGAGGAGCGAGCTAGAACTATGTGCCATCATCATCTAACCCTGAGCTCTAAGCTCTCCGACCCTATGTAGCTAGAAGCGATGCTGAAGCAGACCGGGTCGGATTAGGGAATAGAGCGGCCATAGACTATGCAGGTATCACTGAAGCAGGCGGTTCTGATGATGCAACAGAAGAAGGGAGCGTCTCTGTAGTCCTGGTAATAGGTGCAACTGTAGAAGGACCTAGAACATGTAAATATGGTGGAGTAGGCTACCCTATCAACTCTCTGAAAGTCGCTCCAAGGCTCCTAGAGACTGAGGTATATGACACTAGCAGCGAGGAAGTCTGAGCCGATGTGAAGCCCGTCTGAAGAGGTGTGAATTGTGGGGCTAGCACTGGCGAGGCAAACCACTGGGACACCAGCTCTATAGGTGAAGCAAACTGTGCTGGTGGCTGTTCCTGACTCTGAAGCCCACTAGGCTGTAATGCTGGAGTCACAGAAGTGGTGGTAGGCTGGCCAATCTGGGGTGAAGGCTATGACGGTGGAGCCCTAATAGCTATCACAACATGCTATATAAACCCATGTAGCTGTTGCTGCATGAGAAGCTGCTGTTGATGTATGGCCTGCTGCTGCTGGATCGCCTGCTGCTGTCGCTGGAACTCATCTTGCCAAGTCTAGAACTGTGCGAAAGTAGCGGCGGTCTCCTGTGCCTGGTGAGCCTGATCCTGCCTCATCTGCTTAAGGATGGCAAGTAGAGTGGGGTCTATCTACGGTGCAGGTGGAGCTGAACTAGAACTACCGACCTCATGGTCATGTCGTCGTGGAGGCATCTGAGGGATATCGCGGTAGTCCTCATCTGAGCTGCCGCTGGGGTCGCTCTCGACTATCCCCTCCTACTGAGCATCAAGCTCCTCCTCCTCTATAGCTTCTATGCCCCTAATGGTCTCATCTTGCTTAGCTGCAGTCTCTAGCACATCTGGACGTCGGCTTGGCTAGCTGGGTGTCCTCACTGCACTATGACGGATCATCTGAGTCATGTTGTATGTAGGGAACTCTATAGTAGCACCACTATACTCTGCCAGCATCTCAGGTGGCCTCACAGTAACTGCCCTATGGATCAGGAATATAATTCAGTGAGCATATGGTAGCTGCCTGTGACCCCTGAACCCCTCTACAATAGTATCCTCCATCTCTGAAAGAAGAAGATCCCAAATGTCAAACACAGTCTGCTGCATCAAAGAGTTCAGTTGCCGACTGCATTCGTGTGTGTTTACTTTCATGCATCAAACTACATTTATGTGATAGTGATATCTACGTGATCGTGATATTTGACATGTGTGCTCTCTACTTTGAATCTTTTATATGCCATATCACTAGTGTTATGCTCATTCGCTTTGCTTCCACGTTTTACTTCGATGCAAATGAGCTTTATTACTTGTACTCATGCTTATTTCATATCTTTTGAGTACATCATGTTGGCTTGAGACATATAAGCTTGCCTAACTTCTTCGTTCTTATTGTCAAAAGCTTATATGAACCAAGCATGTTAAAAACCTCAACTCTTTCACATACTCGAGGTGGTATTATCATCAATCACCAAAAAGGGAGAGATTGAAAAAAATCTAGGCCCCTAGTTGGGTTTCGGTGATTAATGACAATACATGATTACTATGACTAACGCATGTTTTGTAGAGGCAATTAAGTTAGGTCATGGTAATGGAGATCGATTGGGCTATCATGGTGGTCATGCCCCTACGATGAAAATCGTTTCGGATTTCAAAAGATGGACGACAAGGTTAAGGATGGACTAGTTCTAAGTGTCGATTGGAGTTGAAGAGACACTTAGAGTAGTTTAGGACTTTGTTTTTCCTTTGGCCGTACTATTAAGGGGGGTATGGACGGGTAGCTTGACCTAGGTGAGTCTAGTAAGTTAGGTGTGGTGCACACTTGCTAAATCTAGCACTAGGTAGCTCTTAAGAAGCCCTTAGATCCATTGGAGCAAACTTCATTCACATATGATTGAGAGGTGTAAGTGAATGGAGGGTCAAATACTGACCGGACGCTGGCTTTAGGGTGACCGGACGCTGGCGCAGAGTCCAGTCAGTTCATTTGATCAAGGTGAAATCGTCTGGTGCGACCGAACGCTGAGTTCCAGTGTCCGGTCGACTCTAGTAAGGTTTCAGAGAGGGAAACTCACGACCGGACACGTCCGGTCACAACTTTAACACTGGAGTTCGGGCAGAATTGGCCGGAGCGTCCGGTCACCCCGCAGAGGCACATAACGGTTCGTTTTTTAGCCATGGTTATAAATACTTCCTTCATTCGTGTGTGGGAGGTACTCTTGCTCATTTCTACAGCTGAGAAACACCTTTGAGAGTGCCAAGAAGATCAAGGTCCTAGTGAGGTGATTGAGATTTAACAATTCCAAAGAGAGCCCTCATTAGTGAAAGCAAGAGTAGCAAAATGTGCATCCACCCTTCTCATTAGGCTTGTTGTGGTCAAGTGAGAGTTCGTGCTTGTTACTCTTGGTGATCACCATCACCTAGACGGCTTGGTGGTGATTGGGAGTTTGGTGATCATCCGGTGGAGCTTGTGGATGACCCAACTCAAGTTGTGAGCGGTTGTGGGTGATTCACCGCGACGGAGTGTCTAAGAATCAACCCATAGAGAGCACTTGATCCTTGCGCGGATCAAGGGGGAGCTACACCCTTACGCGGGTGCTCCAATAAGGACTAGTGGGGAGTGGCGACTCTCCGATACCTCGGCAAAACATCGTCGCGTTCCTCCTTCTCTCTTTACTTTATGCATTTACTTTGAGCAATTCAATTCTTGTCATTTACATTCATAGAATTGTCATGCTAGAGTAGAATTAGAACATAGGTTGCTAAACTTTTGTGCGGTAGATCAATAGAAACACTTTCTAGGCATAAGAGGTTAATTAGGCTAACCGTAGAATTTAATTATTACAAAGAAATTTTGAATTAGTCTAATTCACCTCTCTCTTGAACATCTTAATCCTTTCGACGACAACCACCTACATATGTGGACAACCCTCGGTAGCAGACAACTCCCCTTAGACGCAGCAATCCCCTACGTGTGGACAACCCACTCGAAACAAAGAACATATGTGTATCTTTTCCATCCGACAACTGCCTCAACCCCCTCTGCCCTTTTCCGCCCCGTGCCACTGCACAAATCAACATGTCCTTGGCTAGGTGCACCATCAACGTGATGTGCCCCAACTCCTTGGCTTTATCTCTAGCTACACCACGTGTTGTTGTCCCTCTTAGCTTCCGCTACTCATCAAACCCCTAGCCATTGCCACAGCCTTTAACCTACTCAACCTCATCGCCTCCTCAAGTGTGACCCAGACTTCCGAACCATGCATACCCACCTCGTCTCCTCCCCACTCCCCCACACTATGATACATCATCCATGCGTTCATGCCAACCTACTAGATATAATTGAGATCTCCCCATACGCCATTTTGATGTCCCCTTTGCCCCTGCGAATGAATAGAAGCAAGTTAGCCACCTACCCGGTCTCCTCCATCGATTGCCTCCCTCATGCGTAGCGCAACATCTCTGAGGGTTGTGGTTCCGGCCATCCACTAGTGCCCTATGGAGGACATTCATGATGAGATCACCGCCTCGGAGGCAGTGGCGAAGCGTGCGGACTAAACATAGTTGAAATTAATGCATCATATTGCGCCATATATCAATTATCAAGTCTGCCAAATTATCAAGCCTAACAAATTGCATTTTCTCTTTACTTTCCATGAGTTGAACCTGTTTTTCACACCGAATGCCAGCAACTTTTTTTTATAGAATGTACTGGCTACCTAGAGACTAGAGTTACAGAGAGAAGATATAGTACTATTAGCCGATGCATGGGCATGACCCAGTTTGGCCTTCACGAGGCTTTGCTGGTGCCTAGAGGGACTCTAAGGAGGAGGTTGACTCCAAAGTGTTATTTGTTTGTTCAGACTCACTGCTCGAATTGGAGGACCCGAAGTTCGACATTCTTTGTTTGTCTAAGGGCGATATGGAGTACAACTATAGTCCTCTTTGGCACGGCTCATTCAAAACGGCTCTATCGGTGAAGCCAAAGCCGGTGAAGCCAGAAAAACTGATTTTTTCCGACTTCTAATTCATTTTAACCCCGGCTTACAAAACGGCTTCACGCTACAGTAGCTCGATTTGCACAAAATAGATGAAGCCGAAGCCAGCATAAGCCATGCCAAAGAGGCCCTACGTCTTCCTCGATGCCGCTACAACGAACTCGCTCCCCCTACATTCCCGTGACCATTTACTAGTTTTCATTTGTAAGTTTGATTCATCATTTGCCTTAGCTCAAGTACAAAATGCATGTAATTTCGTTGGAAACATGGATCAATTTGATTAAATGCATAGTTCTAAGCCTACCCTATGAGTCTATGACTCAGAAAAAAGCAATAATTATATTCCTTCTAACACAACATGTATGTAATGAGGTATACGCATATCTATCCAGCTTAGAGAAAAAGCTGTTTTCTTTACTAAATAATGCACGCAAAGTTAAATGGCATTGCTTGCTAGGCTTTACACATCAGCCCACACATGCCTCCAAAACCGTAACCTTTTGGGGGAGAAAACAGACGAAAACTTGGAGCTACAGTCCAAAATCCGACACAGAGACGCAGCTTCCTTTAAATACCACTGTTTTCGCAGCCGCACCGCCCCCGTCGTCATTCCGGCGTTCCGCTGCGCCATGGACGACTGCGCACATCAGCCATGCCCAACCCGGAGCCGGCGTCTCCGGCTCCCGCACCGCCGCAAGAAGCCACCGGCAACTCGGAGTCCGACACCCCCGTGCCGGGCCTCAGCCTCACAGTAGGGGACCGTCCCTTGGTGGCAGCTGGCTACGCCGAGGACGACGCCGAGTCGTGCAGCGGCGCCGATAACAACCGCGTCCCTGCTGCTAGCGTCGACGGCGACGACGGCCGTGGCGCAGACGACGACGTGGCCATGGAGGATGACGAGAACGAAGTTGACAGCAGGATGTCCGTCCCCTGGTGGCGCCGGACGGTCCAGGACGCGGCGGCCGGTGCCGGTGCGGGAGGTGGCTGCGCGCGGCCGAAGGCGGCGGCGGAGGGCGGGGCGGCTGTTGTGGCCGGCGGCAGCCACGCGGCCGAGAGCAACACGCTCTTCTGGGAGGCTTGCATTGCGCGTGGATACTAGCTGACTCATGACTGGTACTGGTAGGCAGTAGTGTAGCCGCCGGCCCGCCGCCCGCCATGGATGGGGCATCCAGGTAGATGTAGAATTTGTAGATGTAGAAAATGGGGTCGGGGAACATTGCTTGGCCTCCTGCGCTGCGTGCCATTTCATGACGTCAGGCATCTGACATCATCTTGTCTCAGAATGCTTTGCAAACTAATTTGTGTGTGTTCATGAGTTCTTCAAGAATCCAATGTTTCCCGTGAATGCAACTTAAATTTTGTCCCGTTCTGTTCTGAATGAATTACCTGAAACCTGAATTCTGTTCGTGTGAATTCAGCTCATGTTCAGGTCAGTTTAGGGGTTGTTTGGTTCTGCCTCCTAAATTTTAGTCGCTGTCTCATCAGATATTTAGACACATGCATGGAGTATTAAATATAGACTAATTACGAAACTAATTGTACAGTTTTTGACTAATTTGCGAGACGAATCTTTTAAGCCTAATCAGTCCATGATTTGATAATGTGGAGCTACAGTAACCATGTGCTAATGACGGCTTGATTAGGCTTAAAAAATCCGTATCATGGAGTACTGACGGATTATGTAATTTGTTTTTTTATTAGTATCCGAACATCCCATACGACACCCTCGTTTAACACCTCCTAAATTTTAGTCACCGGATCCAAACACCCCTTATGGCCCCGTTCAACTTATCCAAAAACCAATTTATTCAGCTTCTTTTTTCAGCTAAAATAATATTTTTCTCTCACAACAATTTAATTAGAACAGTGTTTTCCCGTCGATATCAGCTAAATTCCGGCGAGCCGAACGGTGCCTATGTGCAACGCAAATGAACACTCGAAACCGGATTCACATTTAGGCTACCACCCCTGAATTTTGTCGGTACTCCGATCCCTCCGGTCAATGCCACATGCACCCATTTTTAGAAGTAGCAAGTATTCCGTCCTGTCATAAAAGCATGTCGGATCGGACAATTCGTTAAACCTTTAAAAGTTGGTGATACTACTGTACTAGGACTAGTAGCTTGCACCGTTTATTTACTTGTTGCCTGCCTCTTATAATTCATGGTAAACACTGCCTGTTCTTAAGTTTTTTTAGATTAAGTTGCCTAACGATGGTTCATACGTTTTCAAGTATAAGTAAATTTCGAGCTATAACTCAGAGCATCCCACCTCCCAATCTTTTGGTACTTGGAAAAAAATACCCTTACGCATAAAGATGCATGTACTCCAGATCACACGTAAACGTGCGTATCCTTCAGTCAATCTAAAGGTCGAAGGGAAGATTCCTAATGCAAATGTACAAAAGAGAAACAATATATAAAATTGGTAGGATAATTTAGAATTAGTACATGATTTCTAATGTAATTTTTTTTCTCTATATTTTAGAAGTAAATTATTGGAAACTATTGGTGATGATCTTATTTATTCCTCCTAATACTTTTTAGCGAGTAGGAGAACTCTATGGTTTTGGGAAGAAAATATTAGAAACTCTTGGAGATGCTCTCATTAGTTACCCTGTCGGGTTCATAAACCCGGGGTCCTTCATGGACCGGCTTCCCAACGAAGGCTCGGCCCAGCAGATAATATTGAGAACGACGCGCAACTCCTGGGCTAGCCCAAATACCTAAATGACAGGCCAGAAGAGCGATCCAATCTCCGACCGGAAGGCCTGGCCGAGGAGAAACGACACCCGCTTCCGACTCCAGCCCGTCTCTCCGACCGGAAGAAGAACAACGCTCGCTTCCGACTTCAGCCCGCCTCTGGACGGCCTCTCCGACCGGAGGGACTGGTCAAACACCACTTCCAACTCTGACCCGCGTCTTTGATCGGGGGCGCACCGAACCCCATGCTTACGCTCTTCTCCGACAGGCGCAATCAGAGCCAACTGAGACCAAATGACCGGGGACGCCCGCTCGGTGAGGACCAAGAAATGGACGGAGAAAGTAAGGCAGAGCACTCAAGTTAACCGTAATACAGAGGACCATACCCTGTACACCTGCAAGACAGTACCCTGCAACCTTTCTAGCATGTTAGAACCCAAGCAGTGTTGTGGGCGCCGATATTTTCCCTACAGTATTGTGGGCGCCATCAACTCCCATACCGGACAAACATGGTAAGGCTCCCTCACATGCCTCTGGGCATCAACAATGTTGTGGACGCCGGCATTTACCATACCAGGCGAACACGGTAAGGCTCCCCCACATGCCTCTGGGCATCAACAGTGTGGCAAGCACCGACGTCTGCCATACCAGAAGATGACGACGCAACCTCTCACATGCATCTAACATTAACAGTGTTATGGGCGCCTACAATCATCTTGTACCCGAAGGCGTGGGCAACAAGACTTAGCAGCATACGTACTCCCTCTCTCTCTTGTAAGGCCGTCCCCTTCATCTATAAAAGGGGATGCGCTCTCTCCCAACAAGGGGCGATCGATGAGTACACAACAACTTGAACAACACGCATGATCTGAACGACCAAGGATCCCAACGAACAACAAACGTTCGAACACCTAGCACATAGTAAAGCTCCCGTCACTCTCGACCCTTCAGACCAGAGTTCGACCGGACCTCTTGTACCCACCATCTTTCTCCCTTCCATTTGTAACCCCACAGCAAACTTCGAGCACCTAGGCTCAAGAATAAAGTCACCGACCAACTCAAACTAGACGTAGGGCACGTTGCCTGAACCAGAATAAACCATGTGTCATTGAGTGCTAGGCCACATCCGATCACAACGTACGGCAAAACTATAAATATTTACATGTTGGTCACTTTCTGCACCGACAGTTGGCGCCAGCCTACGGAACGAACGGGCAGGTGCAAAAAAGAGAGGATAAAAACAAAGCTATGCTAGGATAAAAATAAGAAATGGATAGTGATTCTATCACAAAGTAGAACTGATGTATTCATTGATACAAAAACTGTTCACACGGGGGCAACTCATCAACTCATATATATGTATCAGCTCATCAACTCATATATATGTGGACACTTTTTGGGGAGGCAACTCAAATGTGGACCTATGACTAGAAAATTTCAAACCTTTATCACCTCCATGGATTTGGCTAGTTACTTCAGCCACTGAAATGAATTGAGGTGGTCAAAGGACAAGGCTTTGTGTAGCCAAATTGTGCTTCAACGAGATAGTGATAAAAAATTAGTAAAAGCGGTTAAGATTAGGTTTTGATTAGCTTGCGCACCGAATCTAAAAACATCCTACTTATGATTCCTCGCGTGGTTTTGATTAGCTTGTGCACCAAATCTAAAAACATCCTACTTATGATTCCTAGCGTGCCTCCCATCCTGCCTCCGTTCACCCGATTTTGGGATGTACTCGTAATGCATGCCGGGATTAACCGCTTTGATCGCATTGAACAATGCTGGCAAGTCATCGTACCCATGTTTCCAATTGAAAGGTCCTTGTTTGGTTTTGGTAATTGAGTGACAACCTTAGGTGGACTAATTGTGTTTATGTGAATTACACAGGTGATTAGTCCATAGGTACATGTGTGTGAACAATACATGCCATGACGGTGAAGATGGCTCAAAAATGTTGCAAAGCTCATACATGTGATGATGAAGGAGCTCATTGCATATGAGACATGACATGGAGTCATGTGACCAAGGTGGAGAAGATCAAGACAAGACTTGGCTCAATGAACCGGTTGTAAGTGTGAAGGGCAAGTTGAGTGATGACTTAGTGCCGATGGAGCGAGGCAACGGTGAAGTGCAAGTGAAGTCAAGATCGATGAACCAATATGGTCACATGATGATATGATGTGGATCATATGATTTAGTGATTGGTTGGTGCATGTGTTGCATCGACATTGAAGGAGATGAAGTGGAATGCGCAAGGCTAAGGTATAACCTAGGGTATTTCATTTCACTGGTCAAAGGTTATGTAGAGAAGTGTATGACCGGGTTTAGGATAGATGGCTGTACTATTAAGAGGAGCAAACTTGTTTGCATATCGGTTATCTAGTGCCACTTAAGTGATCTAACCTTGCAAACATGTTAGGATCGAGTGGCGTGGTGAAATGATGGCGCCCACAACTTACACACGTGCACAAATTGGTAAACACTTGGTGGTGTTAGCACATTTGCGAAGGAGAAGTCAAAAGGTGAAGAAAGGAGATGAACCTGGGCTCAAAGTGCTGCCCTAGGGGCACTGCCCCTAGCTGTCCGATGCACCGCCACCCTAGTGGCGGTGACCGGCTGGTGAAGTCTAAGAGCAGGGGTTGGAGATGGCACCGACGTGCTGTGTCCGATAGCACCGTCACCCCTAGGGTAGTGCCCACCTGGAGGCCAAGAGGGAGGAGTTGGCTGGTGCTCTGGGGGGCACTGCCACTGCCTATCCAGTGGCACCGCACCCCTAGGGTGGCGCCCATCAGACTGAGGCCGAGAGCAGCAGTGGGTGACTCGGTCATCGTTGTGTTCGGTGTGCACCATCGTGTGGAGGGAGGTGGCACCGCCAAGGGCTATCTGGTGCATCGCCCCTTTCTCGTAGAGATTAGGAGAAGGCGAGGGAGTCATCACCACGGGCATCGCCGTGCCTAGGGCGGTGCACCGCCCTATTTTTCAAGAGACATGGTGTTTCGGGTGGCTGGCTGGGTGGTCACCGCCATCCCTAGGGCAGTGCCACCGCCACCTTGTCTGGTGACTAGCCATTGGAATTAGACCATTAGAAGGGGTACTGCCATGTTCGATGCTAGGCACCGTCATGTTTGGTGCCCTCGCAGAAACCAGCAGCTTTGCTCCAACGACTCTATTTGGCTTGGGGGGCTATAAATAGAGGTGGAGCTCAGGCTTGGGCTGGTTGCTAAGCACCCTTAAGCCATGGTGGCTTGTGTAGGTGTGATTAGGAGCCCTTTAACTCACTTGTGCTTGCAAGAGTGTGATCTGATTGTGAGTGAGTGTGATTCTAGTGTGTTGCATCGTGAGGTTGTATCGAGTGGCACTTGATGATCGAGTTGTAAGCCGGTGGTGCTTGTTACTCTTGGAGGTTGCCACCTCCTAGACAACTTGGTGGCTTATGACTCCATTGAAGCACGTAGGAAGATTGTGCGGTGCTCTGAAGGAGGATTTGTGAGGGGCATTGTGCTCACCCCACGGGGATCGCGAAGAGCAACTCTAGTAGAGTGAGACGCAAAGGGCAACAAGTGGTCCAACCAGGTCAAGCGCTAGAGCTTGTGGTAAGCACTCCACGTGGGAGAGTGACTTGCAGGTCACCACTAGCAAGAGGACCGGCGAGAACCTTAGAGCTTGTCTCAATAGGGACTAGCGTGTTGGCAAGCACGTGAACCTTGGAATAAAATCACCGTGTCATCCTTGTCTTCCCGTTGGTTTGCAATTCCCTTACACAAGCTTGTAATTACTTTCACATTCATTGTGCTTGTGTAGTTGCTCTTGTAATTAGTTAGCTTGTGTAGCTTGCTAATTACCTTCTTGCTTGTGTAGCATAGAAGTAGCTCTCTTGTGTGACTAATTCTGTTTGAGTGACCTTGTTAGTCACATTGCTTAGTTTGTAGAGCATTTGTGTAGCTAAGTGTTTTGCGCTCTATAATTTGTCTGGTGTAGCCTTATTATTTAGCATTGCTAGTGAGCTTAGGTGGCTTTGTGCTTTTGTTTACTAGCATGTGTAGGAGCTCTCCGGTTGCCAAAGTACTAGTACATAGGTTTGTGTGACCTTGCTCTAGAATTAATTAGGTGAGCTCTAGCTAGCCCGGCACCTTTGTTGCCTAATTGGGAACTTTATAAGGTGCTTGTGAATTTAGACAGATGGCTGTAGTCTTGGCTAGACCGATAGTTTTAATTCCGCATTTGCTTCGTTTAGCCGGCGCGATTAATTTTAGAAAGGACTATTCAACCCCCTCTAGTCCGCCATCTTGACCCTACACCAATCCCCATATATCATCTTCTAGGCACATTGCTTTTCCCTCCATGCTTTTCCATACCTTATCTTGTAATCAAATTTCTCCTTAATCATCACCATAATTGTCTTCACCTTCAAAATTTGGGTTCTCCCTTTAATATGTGCCACAGTGACTTGGCAATAACGGTAGAGGTCAACTGCCAATGCTTCTGTTTGAGCTCTATTTCAGCACAAGTGTGTGGGCCAACGATTCTTGTGATCTTAAACTTTCCTGTGTTCTTCTATTTTCTAACATAAACCCCCATTCACATGTTTCCTTCTTGCACACACAACTATGTACCTCAGCTACACATAGGAATGCCACAACGTACCTTGAATGGTATTTTACGAATCACTGAATACTACTGCAGCCACCTTTTCAATGTAGGTAAGTCCTTGAATACCATGCCCTTCTCAATTACCATGCTTGGCCTAGCCTCCAAGCATCTAGCAGCTCGTCATCCCTTCCTTCTGCATAAGCCTTATGAGAATGACTTAGATCCCTGAATCCATAAACTATTGGATCCTAGTTAGGGCAAAAATGCTTGATCAACTCAGTATCACTTTATGTCAGCTCTGTGACAGGGCGGTCATCATCAGAATCAACGGCTCTTGCGATCTCGTAAGGCTCACAGTAAAAGAATTTAAATATCTACTCTAGCAGAACATCTGCAAAGAGATGTATCCAAGGGGCATAGCTAGGAGTTTGACATAGCAGGGCCCATTGTCAATAAAACAACAACAAGCAATGAAGACACACATGCATATGTAGACACACACATATGTACACGCCCACATATATATAGGCTAAATTTTAGCAAAGATCACAAGGGCTACAATTAATATTACATTACACATACATAGGTTCTGAATATAAGGGTAAATAAATGCTAATGATCAACCTCAAGAGAAGTTCAACATATGGATTAGTTCAAAATGCATGAGAGGGTGTCCAAATTGATTTAAAGCACCTTAGTTAATGTAACAACTACAAGAGATACTATATTCCATAACCATAAGCAACACTAGGTGATGCTTGACCCTCCTCCCTCCTTCCCTCCACCTTCGTGCATCCACATAGATAAGTATGTGTTGGTGTGTCCATCAAATTGCACGTTTCTATTGTTCTTCAGTATGTATAATAATTCATTATGTTTGTTTGATCATGAAAAATATTTTAAAGTCTTACAACCTACTCACCATGCCCCGTGAACACTTGGATACAACATATATCGGACATAGATGAAACATTTGAAACATACTATTGCAATATATGTGTGAAACATACTGTCGGTGCAGAAAGTGACCAACAAGTAAATATTTGTAGTTTTGTCGTACGTTGTGATCGGAGGTGGCCTAGCACTCAATGACACAGGGTTTATACTGGTTTAGGCAACGCGCCCTACGTCTAGTTTGAGTTGGTCGGTGACTTTATTCCTGAGCCCAGGTGCTCGAAGTTTGCAGTGGGGTTACAAATGAGAAGGAGAAAGATGGGGGGTACAAGGGGTCCGATCGGCTCTGATCGAAAGGGCTGAGAGTGACAGGAGCTTCGCTATGAGCTAAGTGATCAAGCGTGTGCTTGAGGTCCGAACCTGATGATTCTGTGGTTGTGAGCTAGTGAACTGGATCAATGTGATGAATCTGGAAGCACTTGGATCGACCTGGATTAACTTTTTTCGTTGGGAGAGAGCGCATCCCCTTTTATAGATGAAGGGGATGGCCTTACAAATGAGAGGGAGAGAGTACGTATGCTTCTAAGTCTTATTGCCCACGCCGGCGGGTACAGGATGATGGTAGGCGCCCACAACACTGTTGGATGTCGGATGCACGTGGGAGGTTACATTGTCTTGTTTGGGCATGGCAAACGTCGGCGCCTACCACACTATTGATGTCCAGAGGCATGTGAGGAGTTTCACCATGTTCACTCGACTTGGTAAATGTTGGCACCCATAACACTGTCGATGCCTAGAGGCATGTGGAGAGCCTTACTGTATGGGAGTTAATGGCGCCTACAATACTGTAGGGAAAATGTCGGTGCCTACAACACTATGTGTCAGGGAGGTTGCAGAGTACTGTTTTCTGCAGTCATACAGGGTACGGTCCCTATTATCGTGGTTTGACTTTGTGCGCCCTGCCTTGCTTTCTCCGTTCGTTCCCTGGTCTCTTCTGAGCGGGCGTCCCCGGTCGGTTGGTCCCAGTCGGCTTTGGTTGCGCCAGTCGGAGAAGAGCAGGGAGCAGGGTCTTTGCATACCTCGGTTGGAGACATGGGGTTAGAGTTGGAGGTAGTGCTTTGTCAGGCCTTCCGGTTAGAGAGATCGTCCAGAGGCGTGCTGGAGACCGAAGCGAGCGCTTCGGTCAGAGAGGTGGGTCGGAGTCAGAAGGCGGGTGCCGTTCCTCCTCGACCAGACCTTCTAGTCAGTGATTGGATTGCTCTTCTGGCCTATTGTCCAGATACTTGGGCTGGCCCACGAGTTGCGTGTTTGTCTGCTTGGGCTGAGCCTTTGTTGGGAAGCCAGTCTGCGAGGGACCTCGGGTTTATGAACCTGACAGGAGCCCCCGAGCCCCTGGGCGATTCGGGTAGAATCGTCTAGGGGATTTTTTGTCTCGACGACGGGTGCGCGCGAGCACACCTGCAGCTGTAGCCTCCGAGCCCCCGGGCGGTTCGGGCAGAACCGTTTGGGGGTTTTTTCATGTTGCCAGCTCAGGAGGTTTTTGTTTTGTCAGCGAGTGCGCGCGAGCGCACCTACGGATGTAGCCCCCAAGCCCCCGGGCGATTCAGGCAGAATCGTCTAGGGGTGCTTGTCAGCGGGTGTGTGTGCGTGCTTTTTAGTCGAGAGGGAGTTGTCAACCAAGGCGTCGTTGCGCAGCCATGGCGTTTAGATTTTTTTAAGGATCAGGTGAGACGGAGCTCACGGATAAACGAGGGAATCTAATGACGCAGGACACAGAAATTGGGAGTAATCTTCCTCCGTTATCTGGCCTCGGATAAACCTAGCAGGAAAACTAGCACATGTGCTTCCAAAAATGCTGCGCAAGATTGCGTCAAATCTTTCAGGCTGCTCTTGAGCGAACCGATGTATCTCCTCAGGATGTACTGTAGTCTGCAAGGATGGCTCGATTTGAGACACTCATTCGTTGAAAAGTGACCTCATCAGCTTCACATCTTCCATACATGTCTCAACTATAGCCTCACAGATATGAATGCCTAGGCTCTTCAGGCTATCTGGAAGTCTTGGCAACTTCTTTAGCTTGTGAAGAGCAATAGTCTAAGGCCCCGTTTAGTTGAAGCCAAAAACCAAATTTTTTTGCATAGTACTCGTCACATCAAATCTTACGGCACATGCATGGAGTACTAAATGTAGACGAAAAAAAAACTAATTGCACAGTTAGCCGAGAAATCGTGAGACGAATCTTTTAAGCCTAATTAGTCCATAATTAGACAATTTTTGCCAAATAAAAACGAAAGTGCTACCGTAGCCAAAAGCCAAAAATTTTTGGAACTAAACGGGGCCTAAGCTCATCAAGGTGAATGAAAAGCTCACTGATATCAGGGAGAGCTTCAAGGTTAACACAATGCTCGAGTTCTAGGCATCGTAGGCCACTAAACTTTTGTTCCAACCAGCTTGGGCACTTCCATCCTCTGTAGCCATATATTACTAGTTTTGTTAGCTGTGACGGTGGGCAGAGGCCCTCAATTACCTCCGATTCGAGGTCTGGATGTTGACTAGACGGCTGCAATGGCCATTCAAGTATCAATGTTGTCAGGTACTTCTTGTCAGATAGCTTGGCTTCTAGTGCTCTCTCCTTGCTTTCCACATTTTCAAGGCCACTGATTCTCAGTCTGCCACAAAGGTGATTTAGTCCCTCCAGCTGCTGCAACTCATACCCCTTCTCCTTCCTCACTCTAAAGTCACTCAATTCTCGAAGTGATTTCATCTCCGCAACCCCAGGAAAACATGAAACCTTAGTTTTCCCTAAAAAAAAAACATGAAACCTTAGAAAAATGAAATAAACGATGTCCGGAGTTCTTGACGTGTCTCAAGCTATTCAGGCTACTCATGTTCTTCACGTTGGAGAATTCTAAAAAACCCTGGAGCTCTAAAGTCTGCAGATGATATAGTTTATCAAAATGTCTTGGCAAATGTATCTGACTGTACAAACTGTTGGTGAAGGCATTGATGGTGAGAGAACGTAGATGTTTTAAGTCACAAATACAGGCAGGGATCTTCACCATTTTGCCTTGTAGAGGCACATGCACAACACGCAATTTCTTTAACTTTTTCAAAATTCCCTCAAATTCTTGTATGGTTATTATAGTCAGACCTTCAATGCTAGTAATGATTAATGTGCGTAAATTTTCTAATTTGCAAATCTGCTTGGTAAACTTCATTGGTTCGTTCAACCTCACAAAAAGATGGCGAACATCAGGAGGGAACTGTTTCATCTCACTGCCATCAATTCGGGTACAATCATTTCCAGCAACCACGGTAGCCAATTCATGCAGAAGATCATGAGTAGTAACCCACTCATTCTCATTGGTGCTATTTGTGTATTTTCCCGTTTGCATAAATGAGCATGACACCAGTTCATCAAAGTAGCCATGTGCTATATATTCCATTTGCTCAACAGTACCTGTAGTTTTTATAAAGCATTCTGTCATCCATAAGCCAACTAACTCAGCACGTCCAAACTTGTATCCTTGGGGAAATATGCTGCAATATGCAGAGCACCTCCTAACATGCTCATCAAGGTATTGATAGCTCCACCATAGAGCTCCCATGGTATCTGTCAACAAGTCATGATCTTCAACTCTTCTCCAAATGGTAGCTTTTAATTGTTTACGTAGTTGTGCTCCTACTCTTGCTGCTAATGGTGACCTCTTCAATTTTTTTGCAATCTTTCCGCCTATTATCTTAAAAGTTTCTGATTCTTGGTCACCAAGATTTGTGTCATGTAGTGCATAATGCATAAAAAGGTGGAAGAAATCCATCTCGTTCTAGTCAGGTATTAAGATAGGGCTATGACAACGTAGATACTTAGCTGAATTCATCTTTGTCATCCTTGGCAGTCCATACATCATCCAAGACTAACAGGAACCTTTTGCCTCTCAGTGCTTCCTCTAACTTCATCTGTAGGGTGTCAAGATTACTGTAGTCATGGCATGGCTCCCCTAAAGCTGCCTCAAGCATCTGACGATAAATTCCATGCACACTGAAAATCTGATTAACCTGAATCCACATGATAGGTTTAAAATAGTTCTCTGTGTTGGCCTACAGGATCACCGGCTCAGGTGATTTGACCACTCACCAGTCTTGCCGAGCACCCGTTAGTGTTGCTGAGCACCCACTAGCTATGCCGACCACGAACAAGCATTGTCTAACCACACACTATGGCTAGAGGTAGAAGAAGAGGGAGAACATAGCATACACACACAGCCAAAGACACCAGTGTTGGCCGGAGCCCTGTATAGGAGATGGCAAATCTGAACTCTATTTACTGAGTTGCAGCGGCGAACTATTTAAACAACTATATCCATCTAGTCCTAGTACAGCTGCCCTGCTGCAACAGTGACTAGATAACACAGCAGGACTGACTTCTACGCCTGTCCCTGCATGTGGCTACAGTCCGGCAGGTGAGCCGTTTGACGTCTGCCTCTACAATAGCTACAGTACCACAACAGGAAGCCTTTTTGGCGATGCCTTCCCTTGCTGTGTGTTCACACAAGTAAGCAGTAGATTATCTAACAATTCTTTCTCTAATCCTACTGTTATCCCTTGTACCCCTCCATGTCGATCATCTACTTTAGCTCCGTGAGTCGAAGATGTCCGAGCGCCTTGGTGAGGACGTCCGTGAGTTGCCGACCAGTTTCGACGAACCCGATGACGATCTGCCCTTCATCGACATAGTCCCTGAGGAAGTGAAACTTCACGTCGATGTGTTTGCTTCGGTCGTGCAGAACCGTATTCTTTGCCAGGGCGATGGTGGGCTGGTTGTCCACCATCAGTACTGGTGGGTGAGCTTCCGCACCGATCAGCTCGCCCAGCAGCCGACGTAGCCACACAACTTGGCACGCTGCAGTGGCCGCCGCTACATACTCTGCCTCACACGTAGATAGCGCCACCACCTTTTGTTTCAGCGACAGCCATGAAATTAGAGCCGACCCGAGGAAGACGAGCACGCCAGAGGTGCTCCGTCGTCCGTCGATGTCCCCTGCCATGTCTGCATCGCTGAACACAGTGAGGTGCAGCCTACTCCCGTCGGTCTTGGGGAAGATGATCCCCTGATCCACCGTCCCTTTGACATAGCGCAATAGCCGCTTCACCGTAGCCCAGTGATCCTCTCTAGGATCCTCCATGAAGCGACTGACGTAGCCTATGGCAAACGCAATGTCCGGCCTCATGTGGACTAGGTAGCGCAGACCGTCGATGATGCTCCGGTAGAGTGTTGCATCTACCTTCGCCACAGTGCTAGCCTTTGTCAGCTTCAACCGCTCCTCCATCGGAGTCACGCATGGCTTACACTCAGCCATGCCGCTCCGCTCCGCTCCAACAGCTTCGAGGCATACGCACTCTGACCGAGCATGAGTCCCTCCTTCTCCTGTCTCACCTCGATGCCGCGGTAGTAGGAGAGTACGCCGAGATCGCTCATTCAAAAACGAGCCACCATATCGCGCTTGAAGCTGTTGATGTCCTCCATGCGCTCCTTCCTTCGTGCGCACCGCTGGAACCCAAGCTCACCCAACGTGGCATCAAGCTTGGCGTTCCATGCTCGTGGGGCCTACCACAGCTCGTAGAGCGCTTTGCGCAGTCGGAGCACCCTGTGCTCCTCTCCCTTGACGGCGAAATCTGAAGGTTGCCTGACGAAGACCGTCTCCGCTAGCTCGCCATTGAGGAAGGCTGATTTAACGTCCAAGTAATGGACGCGCCAGTCCTTTGCTGCTGCCTAGGCTAGTAGCAAGCGGACAGACTCCATGCGCGCTACTAGCGCAAAGACTTCCTCGAAGTCGATGCCCTTGCGCTGAACAAAGCCTCAAGCGACGAGCCGCGCCTTGTGCTTGACAATGGCGTCGAGCTCGTCCTGTTTGACCTTATACACCCACTTCAGGCTAATCGGACGGCATCCTAGAGGTGGATCGACGAGCTACCATGTCTCGTTTTGCTCGATTGCCTTCATCTCCTCTAGCCTCACCCGTCGCCAGTTTCCATCGCGCTCGGCCAGTGCGAACATGGGTGGTTCCTCTACACTAACGAGCAGAAGCTCTAGGTCATTGAGCAGCTTACCTGCCAGGCCTGAGAGCCCTGTGTCGCCGATGATGTCGTCCAGCATGCGGAACCGCACCTCCTCACCTTCGTGGAAGGCATCCACGAACTCAGTGATGCCATTTGGAGGTGAGGCAAACTCGATCGGCGTCGATGGAGTTCCCTGTTCCACCGGAATGCTCGGCACTACTTTTGGACAGCTCGTCACTACTCCTGCAGTGCTCGGCACCACTATAGGAGTCATCAGCCTCAGTCTAGGAGTGGTCGGCACCACGGCAAGACGCATTGGCTCCGCTATAGGAGTGCTCGGCACCCATCCTAGAGTGGTTGCCACCACTGCAGAACCTCCTGGCACCATTCCTAGCGTGCTCGGCATCCCTCTAGGAGTGCTCGGCATCCCTCCCAAAGTGCTCGGCACTGCCCTAGGAGTGCTCGGCACCTCTTCCCCAGCGTCTTCACCATCATGGATGACCAGGTGCTCAACGACGAAGGTGCTGGTGAAGCCGCCAGCTTCCCCCGTGCTCGGACTGCTCTAGTCCCAAGCCGCCTTCTTGTCGAACACGACGTCGCGCGAGACAAGTACCTTGTTTCTGTGAGGGTCGTAGAGCCGGTACGCCTTGGTACCCTTCGCGTAGCCCAGGAACACCATCGGTGTGCTCCTGTCCTTCAGCTTGGTGAGGATCGACTTCCTCTTCCTGATGTGACCGATGTAGCTGAATGTCCAGAGGAAGGACACGCTCGGCTTGTGTCCATACCAAGGTTCAAACGGCGTCTTGCCCGTCTGGTCCTTGGTCAGAGCGCGGTTGAGGATGAACACCACAGTGGTCACTGCCTCACCCTAGAACCTTGCCGGTATGCCTTTGGCCTTCATCATGGATCGAGCCATGCCGACCACCGTCTGATTCCATCGCTCCACCACACCATTCTGCTATGGCGAGTACGACGTGGTGTGGTGTCGCACCACACCCTGATTCACGCAGTACGCATTGAACTCCACCGAATTGAATTTGTCACCGTGATCAGTCCTCAGCACTCGGAGCTTCTTGCCGCTCTCCGCCTCCACGTGCATCTTGAACTTCTTGATCGCCGCCGCTGCTTTGTCCTTACTCGTCAGGAGTTGCAGCCACATGTAGTGCTGATAGGCACACCGGCTGCTCTACCTTCAGGTCGAGGAGGTACAACCGGTTCAGGGACCTCTTCACATTGGCAAGAAGTCGTTGCTCTGGGTCCCTGATCCTAAGGACTCCATCCTTGATCATACCTCGCTACCGCGCTCATCCAACTGACCAATGCTGATGATGCTTGAGTGCAGCTACGGGATGTAATATACATCCGTTAGCGCGCGGTGCTCCCCATTCTGGCACCTGAAGATGATGTTGCCGCACCCTTGGATTGCCACCCTTGAGCCATTACCAAACTTCACTGTACCGGTAACATCGTCGTCGAGCTCAGAGAAGGATGCCTTAGAGCCCGTCATGTGGTTGCTGGCACCAGAGTCTAGATACCATCGCTGCTCCTGATCGGTGCCCACACGTCTGAGGTGGACTTAGGCGCATGGTTCGTCGAGGTTGACAGTCTTCAGGGCTTTCCTAGGTCCTTCCACCGTCGTCGCCTCTTCCCTCTGCTCGGTCTCGACGTCGTGCAGTGCACAAAATGTCGCCATCAGGATAGTTGCATCATCTTCATCATCAGCTTGTGCCAGATGAGCCTCAGCCTTCTTCTTCTGCTTATGATTTGGACACTCCAGTGCCTAATGGCCCGTCTTCCCACAGCGCCGGCAGGCGTTGAGGTTGACCTGCTTCTTTTTCTCTGAAGAAGCCTTGCCACGGCGCTTGCCATCACTATCGCGGTTGGAGGAGGCTGCCTTCCCGGAGTTCCTTCGAGCAGCACACTCCTCTTCTATCAGTAGCAGTTTACCATTGTCCTTCGTTGTTGTCGCCTGCTCTAGGCGCTCGTCCACTGCCCGCAGATGGCCTATCACATCCTCAATGGTGAGGGTGGACAAGTCCAGCATCGTCTCTACAGTGAGAGCGATCTAGATGTACTTTGTCGGCATGGAGTGTAGGTACTTGGAGACCACCTTCTCTTCGTTGATGGTGATGCCATGGCTCTTCAGCTTGCTGATCAGCGTCTACAGGTGGAGGGAGAAGTCTTCCACCGTTTCACTATCCTTGAACTTGAGGTTGGCATACTCCTGCTTCAGAAGCTGGGCCATCGCCGGTCAGAACCGACGCGCATCGCCGCAATAGCCTCCCACGCCTCCTTAGCAGAGCTTTTCGCCCCCAACGACTCCCTGTACTCCGTCGGTAGAGCAGCAAGTATAGCCTCCAACGCTGACATGTCATCTTTCTCGTTGTCGGTGCCCTTGTCAACATCATTTCAAAACCGTTGGACTCTAACATTCATGGTCAACGACCACTCTCCATAGTTGGTGCGAGTCAGCATCGGCCAACTGGTGCCGTCGACCTCCCGCACCGTGCGAATAACGACCTCCGGTCGTGTTTGGGCAATCACAGCAGTGCCACTATTGTCGCCCATTTCCGAACCATTCGTCATCACCAGCAGTTAGTCCGCCGACGACGCTTGTACGGCTCTGAAACCACTTGTTGGCCTACAGGATCACCGGCTCAGGTGATTTAACCACTCACTAGTCTTACCAAGCACCCGCTAGTGTTGCCGAGCACCCACTAGCTATGCCGACCATAAACAAGCGTTGTCCGACCACACACACTATGACTAGAGGTGGAAAAAGAGAGAGAACAGAGCATACACACACAGCCAGAGACACCAGCGTTGCCCGAAGCCCTATATTGAAGATGACAAATCTGAACTCTATTTACTGAATTGCACTGGCGAACTATTTATACAACTCTATCCATCTATGTAGCACCCCGGTGTTACGATCTTATTTAGCACTGTGATTTAGGCCTAAGAAAATTTTCCAAAACGAGTTTCCTCGGATTTTTAATTTAAAACGTACTTGAGGCGATAAGTGAATCCTGTGTGACGTAGTTTTGCGGATTCAAATAAACGTCCAGGTTAAATTTCAGTGCGTAAAAATATTTAGGAATGTCGAACGATAATCCTGGCAAATAAATAGCGAACGGTTTGTTCTAGTAGATTAAGTAGGAAAAACAACTTTTATAAATAAAATAAAATCTATTAATAAATAGAACGATATACATATATATATAGCGTTTGAATCAAATTTAAATTCGAGCTTTGCTGAAATTTTCCTGTGCCTAGACGTTACAATTTGTGTAAATTAGTAAAGTGCTGAAACAAGCTGCTTTGATGATTGAACATACTGCACTATTCGCGGTCATAATGTCAGCCCCGCTCATGTGTCTGTGCTGCCCCTATCTGTGTCTGTCTCATTTTTGCTGCCGTTTTCACGCTGCCGCACGTGGTCCTGCTCCCTGCTCAGCTCAGTGCCTTTACGTTAACATGACATGCCGTGTAGGCTGGTCCAACTCCATGCTGCTGCTGCCGCTGCCGCTAGTTGTTTATTATCTCTGTGCTAGCATTCGTATTGGAAGTTGGCCGCACACGCGAGATGCTTTCCTCCTTTTTCTAATTACTGCTACCGTGTACTACTTTGCTTCAGTCCAGCCACTTCCCCTCTGTCTACCGAGCATCGTGGCTGCATCGCTAAGTCCTTTCTAACTCGTTGACCGGACCACGTGCTCGGACGAGTTTCGCTCAGGTCCCCTCGCCCTTTTTCTCTGCGCCGTCTTCTCACCTTCCTGTGCGTGTGCTGGCATGCCACTGTTGGCCATGGGGTGCCATCCTTCCCTGTCCCCTGCGTCGCGTCTATGAAGTTGGTGCCCTCTCGCCCGCACGCAAGAGCACCGAGTCCCAGTTCTTGCTTTTCCCCCTTTTCTGCTGCTCCTCCTCGCGTTGCTTGCGCGCGTCTTGCACGCCGGCACGGCCACATCCCTGCTGCCCGCACCAGCAGCACCTTGCCTCCACCTGTGCCGCAGTCTTGCATCTCCTTCACGAGCACCGCGCGTCACCGGCGCCCCTCCGCTTCCTCTCTCGCGCCACGCCCGAACACGCGAGCTGCCGGCATCGGCCCGATCGCAAGCACCACCGCCATCCATGCCATCCATGGCCTGTCCTGCTCTGGACCGCTACCTTTCCGATGGCATGGCTCTTCACCCTACCTCTCACGCGCCGGTGCCGCTCCCTCCTCGGCTTGCCTCGCGCGGGTGCCCCACGAGAGCACGCTGCTCGTCCGTGCTCGAGCCACGTTGACTCACGAGCGCCGCCCCTCCATGCTTGTGCCGTAGAGCCGTCGCTCGTCTGTGCACCCTGCCGTGCAGTAGCACCGCCCTCCTTCTTCCTTTCCCGCGAGTGAGCTCCCGGCCTGCGCTGGTTC